>NC_091747.1:68429627-68437127 GCF_043380555.1 Nothobranchius furzeri
TAGTCCACACGTAGCCGGGTTTTTTAAAAAACGAATATCCGCCCCTCCAAAAACTTGCATCCACACCACCTCGCTTTAAAAAAAAAAACTCTGTCCACACGTACCCGGATAAATACGTTGTTAAGGTCATGCCAGACCTGTAGGCGGCAGTACTTCCCCCGTTCTTAACCTCGTCCTTCGTCTGTGGGTCTTCCACAAGGAGCAGTAATTCCGCTTGCAAAAACAAACAAGCAGAAAGCGCTTGGACAATTGATAAAGCGAGCACAGCTCTGAGGGCGTCCATGCTGTCGGCTAGTGTAAACACAGGTCGCACACGTGATGTCAGCATTTTTTTGTCGCGGAAAGTGACGTTGCGGACCTTAAAACTCCGGTTTTGTCCGTCCACACGCAGACACCCAAAACGGAGAAAACGCAGATCTTCACTTTGGCCGGAGTTTTTAAAAAGATCCGTTTTCGTGTGGATGTCAGGCCAAAACGTAGAAACATATCTACGTTGTGGCAGATCCCCGGCTACGTGTGGACAGGGCCTTAGATCGACAGGTAGAGTTGGTTTCTGTGCTCCAGCACACCTGATCCAGTGGATGAATAACATCAGGTTTAGCTGAAACAACTAAAACATGCTGGATGGTGGACCTCCAGGACCAGGTCCCCCCCCCCCCCCCCCTCCAGTGACCTTTGCTGCAGACATTAGTTGATCTGTCCCTGCCTCCCACGGCCCACCTCTATCCTCCTGCACCTGTGATGACCCTGTCGGTAGTTCTAGCGTAATGTTTACCTTTGATGTTTCAGGACTTCGACCATCACTGCCCGTGGGTGAACAACTGCATTGGCAGGAGAAACTACCGCTACTTCTTCCTGTTCCTCCTGTCCCTGACGGCTCACATCATGGCCGTGTTTGGCTTTGGTCTGCTTTTTGTCCTCTACCACCGGCAGAACATTGACCACCTGCATGCCATCGTTACGTATCCTTTAGGCTCCGCCTACTCCAGACAGCTGGAGCTGCTGGGTCTACAGCTGACATTAGTGTCCCGAGCGTTTGCGGTCTCTGCAGGCTTTTCTCTGAGGGCCTTTTGTTGGTCGGTGCTACCCCTCAGAGATATTCCTTGACCCGCGGTGCTGCCAGACTGGCTGTGATGTGCGTAGCAGGTCTGTTCTTCATCCCTGTAGCGGGACTCACGGGCTTCCACGTGGTGCTGGTGGCCAGAGGCAGAACGACCAACGAACAGGTATGGGAGTCCATCTCAACAGCAGCCCTGAAGAACAGGGTCAAGTCCAGGCCAGCTGCTTTCCATTTTGTTTGCATTTTCTCCCTCTGATGATTCTGTTCCTTCTCTTATCAGGTGACAGGGAAGTTCAGGGGAGGTGTCAACCCTTTCACCAATGGCTGCTGGAGGAATGTGTCTCATGTCCTCTGCAGCTCCCAGGCTCCCAGGTCAGTAGTTTCTGCACGTGGCCGGTTCTGGCTGCGTGCGTCAGTGTTGGAAGTGGGAACCAGTTGGCAGCAGTGGCCTACGTCTGTATTGGTATTGATGGGGTGTTGTTTCTGCAGGTATCTTGGCAGAAAGAAGTGTGTGCAGAGTGTGAGTGTGCAGCCTCCATTTCTACGACCACAGCCCACAGAGGCTCAGCTGGCTGCTAAGATCCTAGATAACGGAATCCACGGAGACCTGCACCGGGTAGGAGTCCCACTACTGAGCCTGAAAAGCATCGCCTCTAAAGGGTTAACAGCACCGTGTTCACACTGTGTGTGTTCACATCCTTTTTCTGGTGCTTATGCATACACAGAGTAGTAAAAGATGTTTATCTACCTCTGCTGACAGTTTCAGCTAGGGATCGGCTCCGATCACGCGATTTTTCAGAAGGTTGGGAAAAAATATCCGATTTCTAACCCACGCATGCCTGGGGAGAACGTGCAACTCCACGCAGAAAGGCCGTGGCCGGGTTTCTAACCTGCAGCCTTATTGATGCGAGGCAACAGCCCTAACAACTGCACCACCTTTTAAAACAACAATCTTGACTTTTTAAATTCATCCTACGATGGAGATTTTGAAATGGAATAGCAAAGGCAAGTTCCTCTACATCAATAACAACAAAGTAACGTCACACACTTCACGGCAGGCAGGGATTCAGACACCGAGGTGCAGCTGTTAGCAAGCAGGCTAATGCAGAGCTAACGTGTCTGCAGCTTGAAGAAGAAGAAGAAAATATCGTTTCTATAGCACCTCTCAAGATAAAAATCTCGAGGCGCTTCACAGAAACAAAAAATGTAAAAATATTAAAAAGCATTTAGAAAATGTTTAAAAATATGTTTAAAATGAGCAAAAATAGGCAATTGGGATTTAAAAGAAAAAATGTTAAGAAAGAGAGAGAGTGAATAGGAAAGAGGGAAATCAGTGGATCCTGAGGAAGGTGGAATAGGTGGGGAGAGCAGAATAAAGAGAGAGAGGTGAAGAAGGTCATACAAAAGCCAGCTTGAACAAGTGAGTCTTCAGCTGCTTTTTAAAGGAGACCACTGAGTCCACTGATCTCAGGCTCAGGGGGAGAGAGGTCCAGAGTCTGGGGGCCACAGCAGCAGATGATCTGTCACCTTTGACCTTTAGCCTGGTGCTGCACAACCAGTAGGCTTTGATCACTGGACCTCAGGGACCTGCTGGGGGTGTAGGGACTAAGAAGATCACCAATGTAAGATGGTGCTTGTCCATGTAAGGCCCTATAGACCAGAACCAGGATCTTGAAATGAACCCTGAAGTTGACTGGCAGCCAGTGAAGCTGGAGGAGAAGCGGGGTGATGTGGGTGTGTTTGGAGGACTTGGTCAGAAGCCGAGCACAGGTGTTCTGAACCACCTGTAGACGGTTCAGGGAGGTTCTGCTCAGACACGTGAAAAGAGAGTTACAATAGTCTAAGCGTGAGGAGATGAAGGTGTGGAGAACTGTCTCAAGTTCAGAGCGGGACAGAATGGGACTCAGCTTAGCAACGTTCCTGAGATGGAAGAAGGAAGAGCGAACAGGAGAACTGACATGAGAATCCAGGGTGAGAGCTGGGTCAAAGGTCACACCAAGATTCCTGACAGAAGGTTTGGTGTGAGAAGCAAGCTGACCAAGAGAGTCTCTGACTTTGGGAACCAGCTTGTCTGGAGCACAGATGAGGATCTCAGTCTTATCTTCATTCAGCTGAAGAAAGCTCCCACCATCCAGGTGTTGATAGAGTCTAAGCAGGAGAGTAACAGCTGCAGCTTAGACATCTCATGGGGCTTAAAGGAGATGTACAGTTGGATGTCATCTGCATAAAGATGGTAGGAGATTCATTTGAAGGAGCTCAGGATGTGCTGAAGAGGAAGCAGACTGAGGAGGAAGAGCAGAGGCCCCAGCACAGAACCTTGTGGGACACCATGGGTAAGAGAGGTGGTAAGAGAGCTTGGTGGTATTTTAAACTAGCCAGAGAAGGCGGAGCTACAGCCACATGTAATGTGTGCATACTGAGCATTCATGCATGGGAAGGACACAGCTGCATGACTGGCTGCCTTCAAGGCAGACTACTTTCACATTCAGCTTTTTCCTTTGGTCTCCATTAATTCCCAGTTCACATCGAAGTTGGACAAAAATGCGGAGCCAGCCGACAGAGAAATATACACTAATAAACAGAGAAAATGCCGTGTGGTAGCTACAGGTGTTATGCAGGGAAAAGCTAGCCCGCCTGCCTGCCCCGTCATGGCAACGTGCATCGCTAAATACAGCTGTAGGGAGTAAACAACTGGAAATAAGAGCAACGCTGCTCCTTGTCAATACATTCATAATATGAACAGGTTTTTTATCGGTGTACTTCCTAAACAAGTTGATGTTTTCTTTTTATTTTAATGCTTTCCTGCAAAGTGTCGGATCAGGACTCGGTATAGACAGATAGAATCAAATGACTCGTAATCGAATCGGTAGCAAAGGTTACGATCAGAACTTCCCTAGTTTCGGCTCCTTTCTGTCGCCTTCGTCGGAGCACCCACAGGCGTGTCTGAGAACTCTTCTGTCGCAGTAGGCATGTTTCCACCACCAAAACATCCCGGCATGCGTGTGTCTCCGCTTCACCGGGTCGGCCGAACGGGCCACTTACCAGGGCATTTTCAGGAACTTTCAGAGTCCCAAAATGGGGGTAGGAACTTGGAAAGTAACCTGGTGAGGTTTTCTGGGCACGTCCAACCAGGAGGAGGCCTAAAAGAAGACCTAGGACACGTTGGAGGAACTACCTAGCCAGGGAACACCTTGGGATGTCCCTGGAAGAGCTGGTCCAAGTGGCTGGAGAGAGGAAAGTCTGTGAGTCTCGACTTAGGCTGCCGCCCCCGCGACCCGACTCCGGATAAGTGCAAGAAAATGGATGGATTGACACCATCGACATTAGTATATGGACAATGGGTTTCCATAGGCTCCAATAACAAGTTTTTCTGCTAAAATGGGAGGTAGCCACCACCGCCATTTTGACCGTGTCACAGGTTCCGTCAAGCCCAGACAATCCCACAAAAGGGAAGAGAGGTGGAGCTGAGGGTGGGGCTGTAAGGCTGGGATCAACTGACGACACCCGGTCGAACTAGCTACAAGCTAACTTGAAGCTAACCCAAAGCTAACGCGGAGGTGGGAGCTAAGCTAACGGAGGTAGCAACCCAGCTACAACCGGAGTTAACTGTGCACAACACCAGAGCTTCTGAGTCAGAGATACGCCGGGCTGACCGCTGGGTAAAACCGGGTGGAACACAGAGGTCTCCCAAAAGCTGCTGAAAGCCGGCAGCCTGCGCAGCAGTCAGGAGCCGCGATCAGACAGAGATGCGCCGAGCTGCGGGGAGAGGAGAACCGGTGGAAAACATCGGTCTTCCGAGAGCTCCACAAGCCGATAGTGGGAACCCAGCTCCACCAACATGTTATATTTCAACCCATTTTCCAAAGTGCAGCATTATGTTAAATGCACTGGGTTTTACCCTATTACATTTAAATTTCATGGTTAAACAGTACATGTTAAAATCTAAGCTCAGCTCGGCAGTGACCTAAAATACGTAAATATAATTTTACTTACAGAAAAAAATGAAGTGGAGACTCCTTGGACGCTCTATTAGTGCAATTAATGCCACAGCAAGTCATTTTGTCCAATAATTGCACAAATAATATCCAAACAAGAATACACACACACAGAGACTCAAAATCCCGGAACAGTTTCCAGGCCAGACCGAGGCTCTGCTGAGGCCTTTCCATGGAGCTAGCTCTGTGGTCACGTGGGTCTGATGCTCATTAATTATACAGAATTTTAGGCTTTTAATACACTTAAACAGAAGAGTGAGAAAAACATTCACCCCCCTCAGAGTTGTCATGAGTGTAAACTAGATCATTTAAACCAAAAACATGTTCTGGTACCAGGCTGTAAACATGTTTATTTCTGCTGTGAAATTGGTATTTTTAACATGGGAGTCAATGAGGATTTGCTCGCTTCTGACACCAGCCCCTAGTGGATGAGGGTGGAACTGCAATTTTCTTACTTCCGGGTTGGCCTCAATTTTAAAGCCGCATTGTGTGGGCCTGATTGAGACACACACACACACACACACACACACACACACAATCACTACGCATATGGCTCATATGACAGCTGTGGGCGCTCTGACATAGGTGGTAGATTGGAGCCGAAACTGTCAGATCATGGTGTGAAAGCCCAGAACACCCGAACCACTGGGTGGATTTAATTTAACGTGTGATGTGAACGGCTGCAGCTCCACCACTGATAGGACTCTAGTTTGTGAATGTCTCCTTGAGCTAATTAAGATAAAAGCAAACACACAACTGCTTCCTATGTTTACTTTATTGCAAGGATTGATTATAATGATAAGTAGTTCTCTTTCTGCTAGTGAAACATGGAACACACACACACACACACACACACACACACCCGCCGCCTCACGCTGCAATCCTGTTTCTGGTTCCAGTCCAAGTCCAGTCTTGAGATGATGGAAAGTCAGTCATGTGATGCAGAGCCGCCACCTCCTCCTAAACCTGAGCTGCGCTACCCTGGAATCACCAGAGGAAACACGGAGGGTAAAGGACACACACTCACACACGTACACACACACGACTGTGTACATGTTTTTATCCTGTCACCTTCTTCCTGCAGAGTGTAGTCCGCTAAACAAAGCCCCGCCCACTCCAACAATGTACAAGTTCAGGCCGACCTACAGCCCGGGCAAGAACCACACGACACTCACTCATGCTTACGCCAACCAGGTACTGTATATGAGTGCACACACACACACACACACACACAAACACACACACACACACATAGGTGAAGAGGGTGGGAGGAGTTTGTGAGTTTCCTTTCTTCCTCGCTCTGATGCATCCTCCCATATGTTTGGTTTCTCGGTGGCTTACTGTTGATCCGTGTCAGTAAGTGATTCTTCTGAAGGCTCCTCCTCCCCTCTCCGTGAGTTTAGACATGGCTGTCCTACTGAGAGCAGCTGAAGACATATTTACCGCGCTGTGATCTGGTCAGACTGGTGGATTCTAGCTGAATGATTCCAAAGTGATGATGAGCTTTCCTCAGCATCTGGCCCATGATCTAGGGTTGGGCATCGGGCATCGATTGGAACCGATTCCAACTGTTAGTTTTTCCCGGAATCGTTCAAAGTTTTTCATTTCGATCCCTAGAATGCCGACCTGAGGAGGAATCCGTGGCCGATCTCCGTGAAAAATAAACGTGATCTGCAAATTGTGATCAAGGCTTTTCAGAGCTGATCACACCAGCTGTCTGTGTGCAACCCCCCCCCCCCCCCCCGAAATAAACAAACGCGTCTGCCGAACCTTTACTCCGTGATGTAAACGTTAACTCCTGCAGCGTAGAGGAAACGTGTTAAATACGTCAACACGGTGGATTTAATAGAAGCTTAAAGAACAAACTCTGGACGTGTGAGGTGAGTTTGTCTCACTGCAGAAATAAAAACACACACGGAGCGTCAGCAGTCAGACGCAGCCGCTCACCAACACGTGTGTGCGTGTGTGTGTGTGTGTGTGTGTGTGTGTGCGTCAGAAGGCTGACGCAGCCAGCTACGTTTGTTCCACTTCCTGTTGTGACTGAAGCTGCTGCAGCATGGAGGTGTAGTTCTCAGTCATCCTGGACATGATCATCCTGAGAGTTTCAGCTGGAAACAGCTGGACGTTTCTGGATATGTTGGAGACATTTAGCCTCTCATCCCAGAGGCTGCTTCCACACTTTGGTTCTGGTCAGAAACAAACACACTGGTTGTGCTGCAAGTCGTCTTCTTTTGTCTCCAAAACACGTTTTTGTCTAAATGAAGGTGATGTTGTTGTTCATAGAGTTAAAATTCATGTTGAAGTTGAGATTATTTCATCTAGTAGGACCTGTGGTTAGCTGGCTCGTGTAAAACATGTCATGTCTTCAAAGAATCAGAGTCAGGAATCGAAACGAGGAATTGGAATCGTTCAAAATCAAACGATGCCCAGCCCTATCCATGTCAG
>NC_091747.1:68442127-68617127 GCF_043380555.1 Nothobranchius furzeri
TTGTCTAGAAATGCAATTACCTAACTGTGCGCGATCCCGCGGTGGCTAATCATTTTTTGGCAGCGAGTCAATTTATGGCACAACACCGGCTCGGGTTTCTCCTCCTCCTCCCTCTTTTCTTCTCCAACCTGTCGCTGGGCTGAGGCTCCATCACTTCCTAAATTGATCTTACTTGAACCTTCACTACCAAACAACTGTGAGATTTTAACACATGTGCCAGCATCAGCCTGAAGGGACAGTTTCTTTTTTAGTCGAATTTTCTCCGCTCCTCCTTTCCGTTTTTTGTTCTCCATTTTGTAAAGCTCGTCTGTCTGTTTACTGAGATTCACAAACAACTGGCGGGTGCATCAGACCTCTGGCTATTGGTCCAGCCCAGAGTGTATTATTACCAATTGGCCAATCCACCAACTTTTACGAGGCGTCGCGTGGGGCGGCGCGGGCAAGTTGTCCGCAACAACTAGAGGCCAGGAAAAAAAAAAAAAAAAAAAAAAAAAAGACACCGGCCCATAAAAGATGAAAGGGTCGGCCCAGCGGGCAGTTGCCCGCTATGCCCTATGGTCAGTCCAGCACTGGGTGGTGATGAGCTACGATGTAGCCACAGCTGCCCTGGGGCGCACTGACAGAGGCGAGGCTGCCGAGCACAGGCGTCACCGGTCCCTCCGACCACCACCAGCAGGCAACGTGGGTTAAGTGTCTTGCCCAAGGACACAACGACAGCGACAGACTGAGCGGGCTCAAACCTGCAACCTTCCGATTACGGGGCGAGCACTTATCTCCTGTGCCACCGTCGTAATGACTTAAAGCTAATTTATTTCTCCCAATTTTTTAATGTTTTTTTAATAACTGTTTATGGTTGTTGTGAACGCCTTGTGATTTCTGTGTGGAGGCGCTTCCTTCTCATTCTACTCTGCGCCACCTGGTGTTTTCTCACAAAACAACATGCTTGTTTGAATTACCGTAACTCTCCAAAGGTTTGTGCAATCAGAAGAATTCGAATGGGCTTTACTAGAAGAGAAGTTGCACGCTTAAGATCACTTAGTGTTATTACGGTAAACTCGGTAAAGCTACCGGAGAGTACCTCACTCACCCATGGTGCTGAGTGAGACAGCCACCATCATTAATGTTGCTGTAACAGCACTATCAAAGGGACAAACATGGAAAAGAACCAAATGTGCACCTCTGTTAGCTGAACTTTAACTTCAGCTCCCATAACAATTTTAGCAAACAGTTGTTTTTGTGGGACTTGTAAATCCAAATCATTCTTTCGAGAGAATTTCCTCCACCTCTCCTTGCTGCAACGTCTAGTTTAAGTCACGTGCTCTCTGATTAGGTCTGAGAGGGGAGCGTGCCTGGGTCTGTGCTGTTGATTGGTTGGGATTATAGTATTAAGCTACCTGATTGGCTAAAATAAAAAAGGAAAGAACACACACATCTGTCGATAGATATGTTTCATTATTGAATTATCGTCCAGCTCCAGTACATACCTAAGTCATTGCAAGCAAGCGGTATTTTTGTAGTAAGACCTTAGCTATGGATGCCCGTTAGGCAGGGTTTTTCCAGGCTCAAACTGAGGCAGAGGTGGTCTAATGAGCTTTGAAAGAAAAGCGTCTGGACTTCTTTGAGTTGCATGAAGACGTTTCACCTCTCATCCGAGAGGCTTCTTCAGTTCTAAGGTCAAATGGTGGAGAGTCCCAGATTTAAACTCAGTGGGAGTTTCCCCCCGAAGAGGGAACAAAAGACCCCCTGATGATCTTCTACATAAACACATGAGCCAAGGTGTGAGGGTGGGTGTGGGTCCTATTCAGCCAGAGTTTCGGGTGAGCTCATTGTGAAGCCTGGCCGAACCTGCAACCTGTTAAAATCTAATCTCAGCTCGGCAGTGACCTAAAATACATAAATATAATTTTACTTACCGAAAAAAATGAAGTGGAGACTCCTTGGATGCTCTATTAGTGCAATTAATGCCACAGCAAGTCATTTTGTCCAACAATTGCACAAATAATATCCAAACAAGAATACACAAACACAGAGACTCAAAATCCCGGAGCAGTTTCCAGGCCAGGCCGAGGCTCTACTGAGGCCTTTCCCCGGAGCTAGCTCTGTGGTCACGTGGGTCTGATGCTCATTAATTATACAGAATTTTAGGCTTTTAATACACTTAAACAGAAGAGTGAGAAAAAAATCCACCCCCCTCAGAGTTGTCATGAGTGTAAACTAGATCATTTAAACCAAAAACATGTTCTGGTACCAGGCTGTAAACATGTTTATTTCTGCTGTGAAATTGGTGTTTTTAACATGGGAGTCAATGAGGATTTGCTTGCTTCTGACACCAGCCCCTAGTGGATGAGGGTGGAACTGCAATTTTTGGTACTTCCGGGATTGCTTCAATTTTTGAGCCGCATTGTGGGGGCTTGAGCTGGAGGCGGCCGCCACGCTAATTTGAATGCTGGAAAAACCGTGCCATTGGGGTAAAAAATCCCTGAGAGCACAACCTCCATCTAAATATCAAGTAGATCAGACTGGCAACAAGCGAAGAGATAAATGTGTACAGCAACAACGTTTATGCATGGTGAACGTTTTGTAGCCGTTTGTTACAAATCAGTAAATGTCTTTTGTCCTCACAGGTTCCCATAGAGGGAAACACGGTGTCTAATATGGAGTCAGAGTATTTTAGACATGATTTTTTATGGTTACATTGTGAAACCGCATCATCGAATTCATGTTCAACGACATTTCCGTAGATTAACAGTAAAAACTACACACTGACTCATTAAGTGGAGTTCTAGTGAGGATTCCATGTAAAGTTTTATAAATGAGGCCCCTGGTGATTAATGGGCTACTTGATGAGCTGCTGAGTGTGTTGGAGCAGGGAAACACCTAAAACATGTTTGGCCAGGACCGGTCTAGTGTGAGTGTCGCTTCCACCCTGCAGAAAGTCAAGTGATGCTCTAACTTTAGGCCCTCTGCTTCCCTCTGCTCAGCCTCTTATTTCTTTTTCCCTCCCCCTCCCTTTCTTCCCCTCTCCTGCTCCTCCAGTTGAGTCGAGGGGAGAGTGTTGGCAGTGCCAGGGACTCCTCCTCCTCCACCTCCTCCCTCCTCCAGGCTAGCCAACAGCCTGGTTTCCGCTCGCAGCCCAGCCTGGACCGAAGGGAAACTTCAACAGATAGAGTGGGATGGGGGGGCAATGGGGAGCAGAGGGAGGCGGGAGGAGGGGGTATACCCGGGTATTCCCTTGGCGGTCGCTCCTACCCCTCCTTCTCTGATCCCACCGTCCTATCAGAGGTCACATCACGATCTTCCAGCTCCACACACACCTCTGCAGGGGCTGTCCCCGTCTACGAGGCAACCACCACCTCAGCCAGCTTCAAGAGCCTAGCCAATCAGACGCCGCCACCTCACCACCCCTCACGCAATGGGAGCCTATCCTACGACAGCTTGCTAACTGGTGGGGAGGACTTAGAGAAAGGCGGGGGGGTTGGTCCAGCAGCCCCTGAGCTTCCTGCTGGGAGACCCTGTACACCAGCAGCAGGTGGCTACAGCTCCCCGTTCCTGTCACAACAGAGAGAGGCTGACCTGCAGTCCCAGTCCTCCCAGTCCCCCCGTCATCACCACCACCGCCCCTCTCATCACCACCACCACCACCACCATCACCACCACCACCCCTTCGTTCATCGTTCCTCTTCTTCCACGTCTTCTTCTCCACCGCCCCCCCCTGAAAGAGAGTGCCTGCTGGGGGAACCCCACCCCACTGCTCATATCCTACCTGCCAATCAAAGCTCGTCAGTCCCCCCTCCCCCACACCACCACCACCATCACCATCACTCCCATCACCACCACTCTTCCTCCTCATCCTCCACTGCTCGCCCTCCTCGTTTTGCTCCTACCCACCATGCCTACCCCTATCGTACTCGCTCCACAGACACCCCCATGGGCTCCTCCCCCACAGCCCACCCACCCCACTCCCCACACCCCCCACCACTCGGCAAGTCACTGTCTTACTCCAGTGCGGCGGCTGCCGAAATGCAGTACCGGCTGATCCGCAAGGCGGCTGCGTCAGCTGGAGCAAATGCAGCAGGTGTGGGAGGAGGAGTTCAAGCCCCAAAGTGAGTATGAGCTTTGCCTTTTGCCAGGATGATTGCTTTGCTGCTAACACTGACACCCACCTGCCCGCCTGACCGATGCTCCTTCTGCTCCTCCTCTGCTCCCCTCCTTCCAGATTTCCTGTGAGTTGCTCCTTCTTCTCCCTTTGCTTCCCTCCCACTCGTTCGGTGTTGTGTGTGTGACGCCTTGTTGTCCTCGGCATGTTTTGTGTTTCCTCCCATTAGCGGTTCCTCCAGTAGACCTACTGGAGGATTTCATACATAAACATGTGGTCGAGTTTAGCTTTGGTTAGATGATGTCAGGAGGAGGAAGGTGGACACAACCACAGTCCAGATTCCTGACTGATCTGAGAACCCAGACGAAAGTGTGAGCTGGACATCTGGGTCGTAGCATCTCCACAGCTGTTGGATGAAGAGAGCAGACTGGTCCAAGTGGGACAAACTACAAGCGCTGGTCATAAAATTAGCATATCATGACAAATGACGTGTCAGAGTCCCTCTGGTTTTCTGTGGGCTGTTTGGATCAGGACAAGATTTTCTTTAAGTAGGTTCTGGAAACATCTGAATGGTCTGTAATGTATACGAGGGAACGTGTGGAACGTTGTCCAGAACCACCAGCATGTGTGCTCTGTAGATGGTTTCTTTTCTGCATGACCTCTGTACTCCACCAGTGTCGTTGAGTCTTGATGTGATGGTGAGCATGTTTTCTGTTTGTCATGTTTAAAGCTGCTAGTTTACAGAACAAGCTAGGATTGGAACTCCGTCACGAACACCCACACCTCCCCTCAGGTATCCTCCCCGAGATGCTTCTGCCGGAGCCGGAAGTCTGCAATGCCAGAGGAAAAGAGAGGGCACTAAACACCAGTCTCTGTTTTCTAGGTCCAAACGTCTTTTGTTGTTCGCGACTTCAGAAGGTGTTTTTCTGTTTGGGACTCTGGTACTTTGTCCTAAAGTGGTAGCAGCCGGCTGTTTCTCCCCCTCCGTTAATGAGCGGAGAACCTCTCACACCCGTGGTGTTCTGTTGCTAAATGCGTGAGTTTGTGATGCGTGGAGGACCCAGGGAAGTGCGGCGGATCGGTGAAACCGACAACCGGGTGGTCCAATAGTTGCATTTGGTGGAGATTTTGAAATGTGTGAGAACCGCTTTATTCATTTTTTTAATCTCCACATTATATTTATAGCTATATTGTGTTAGAACGTTGATAAGAGGCATGAAAAACTGTTTCAAACTCATTTGCTTTCCAAATTTGCCATTGGACCATCCGAGGAGTCTAGAAGATAAGATTAATCCACACTAGTTTACTCCAGATTATAATACTCTAAATTAGATTAGCCTAGATTAGAATACTCTATATTATCCCAGACTAGATTACTCTAGATTAGATTACTCTAGATGATATTACCCCTAACTAGATTACACTTGACTAGATTACTCTAGACAAGATTTTTCTATACTAACCAGATTAGATTACCCTAGATTAGACTACTCCTGACTAGATTACTCTGGATTACATTAATGCAGATTAGATTACTCTGGATTACATTAATGCAGATTAGATTACTCTAAACTCGATTACTGGACTAGATAACTACAGTAGATTAGATTACTCCAGACTAGAATACCCTAAATTAGATTATTCTAGATTAGATTACTCCAGACTAGATTGGTTCAGAATACATAACTCTAGACTTGATCACTCCAGAGTAGGTAACTCTAGATTAGATTAATCCAGACTAATTACTTTAGACAAGATTTTTCTGTACTACATAACTTGAGATTAGATTACCCTAGATTAGACTACTCCTGACTAGATTACTCTGGATTACATTAATGCAGATTAGATTACTCTAAACTCGATTACTGGACTAGATAACTACAGTAGATTAGATTATTCCAGACTAGATTGGTTCAGAATACATAACTCTAGACTTGATCACTCCCGAGTAGATAACTCTAGATTAGATTAAACCAGATTAGATGACTCTAGATTACTCTGAAGTCATCTAATCTGGGGTAATGTACAGTGGGGTTCAAAAGCTTGGGCGGCCTTGTTAATCTTCATGATTTTCCTGTAGAAATCGTCGGTTGTTACGATAAAACATTTCAGTTAAATATATAGGAGACACACGGTGATGTTTTCCAGTTAATCCAGTTATGAGAACGTGTTTAAGAGAGCCAATTGTAAGTCTCTGAAGAGCAGCAACACGTGGTCTCAGAACAACTCTCACACGAGCTGAAAACAAAGATGGTTCACCATACTGGTTTAAGGTCTACTCTAGAATAGATTACTCTAAATTAGACAACTTGTCTATTTCATACTGGATTACGCTAGAATAGATTACTTGAGACTGGATTACTCTAGATTAGGTTACTCTAGACTAGTTTACTCTAAATTAGACACCTTGTTTAGATTACTTCATAGTGGATTACTCGATTAATCGAGACTGGATTAAATAGATTACTTGAGACTGGATTACTCTAGATTAGGTTACTCTAGACTAGTTTACTCTAAATTAGACACCTTGTTTAGATTACTTCATAGTGGATTACTCGATTAATCGAGACTGGATTACTCTAGATTAGGTTACTCTAAATTAAAAAACTTGTCTAGATTACTTCATACTGGATTACTCTAGAGTAGATTACTCAAGACTGGATTACTCAAGGTTACTCTAGACTAGAAAACTTGTCTTGTGATTACTTCATACTGGATTATAGATTACTCAAGGTTACTCTAGTTTACTCTAAATTAGAAAATTCATCTAGATTACTTCATATTGGATTACTCTAGGTTACTCTGGAGTAGTTTAGTCTAAATTAGAAAACTCGTCTAGATTACTTCATACTGGATTACTCTAGAATAGGTTAATCGAGACTGGATTACTCTAGGTTACTCTAGTTTACTCTAAATTACAAAACGTGTCTAGATTGCTTCATACTGGATTACTCTAGAATAGATTACTCAAGGTTACTCTAGTTTACTCTAAATTAGAAAATTCGTTTAGATTACTTCATACTGGATTACTCTAGAATAATTACTTCAAAATAACACTTCAGAGGGGACAACTAGGAGCATTCAGATCCACACCTGTAGCTGGTCTGTGGCATATCTGATGTGGTGGAACTGATGTAGCACCTGATGGGTGATGCTTCTGGTGCTCCACTCGCTACAGACTGAAGGAGCCCCCCCCCCCCCCCCCCCATCACCCAGTCTGTGGTTCTAGCTCGTTTCAGTCCAGTGTTCTTTAGGTTTTCGGTCATCTCTGGCTTCCTTCGCTGATCCTTAACATGTTTGTTTTGTCGTTTTAAAACCAGGGATGAGCAGAACCAGATGAGACCTCTGAGTCGGACCAACAGCAGCCAACCCTTCACCATCACGTCCTCCTCTTGCTCTGCTCCTTCTTCCCCCTCCCACCCGTTCTCTACACCCGCCCTGTCCAGAGTGACCCATCCGAGTACGTCACTGATGCCAAGTCCTGCCCACGAGTCTCAGGGAGGTGAAGTGAAAAAGGTGACGGGGGTCGGGGGCACCACCTACGAGATCTCTGTGTGATTGGCTGCAGGACTCCGTAGAGATCCAGATTTGGAACGTTTTCTGCAATCTCTGACTGTTGAGTGAAAATGGACTGAACCACCTGGCTCCCCCAGACTAAACTAGACGATCTGTAGAGCCTGGAGTCATTGAGCTGGATCGATTTAGTGGTTTGATTCTTTGTTCCAACGCTGAAATGACTTGACCCTTCGACCAGACCGGGTTCAGGTTTAGGGAGGACCTGCTCAGCTTTGTCCACGTCTTTCATCAGCGAGACTGACATCTAAATAGATGGCGGAGCCAGATCGGAACACATTCCAGGGCTCTGACTGGTCAGACTGGTGAAATCCCAGTGAGTCCCTGTTACCTGTTCACCGGTCGGGGGTCCTGGGTGTAAATAGACCTGTTTGTACAGAATGATGTGTTTTTTTCCCCTAACAGGTGCTTTTATCAGACTGGTGCAGTGATCTGCTGAGCTTGGTTCTGGACCTCCACAGCGGGAGAACGACCAGGAACCTGTTTTTGTTCCTGGCGATGGGGCAGAAGTTCTAGACAACTCCTTCTTTGAGCAGCTGCCTTGAGAGATCAGTGTTTATTTCAGCCTGTTGATGCGATGTTTTTTATGAATTTGTACGGACATGTAGCTGAAAATCAAGTTACTACCGAGTGAAAGAAGCGGTGCGTTCAGGTGCATGCTTCAGGATGAGAAGATAAAAGCGCTCTGAGTGGTTGTGGTCTGAAAGGAGCCAGTTTTGGATCTGCTGTTTAAACCAAACCTTTGTTTACTGGAAATTTGAGTAAAATTATGAATATTAACAAAAATCTCATGAAATTGTATGAAAAGCCTAAAGGTCGGATTCCAGCAGCTGTGAGACGTGTGGCCAGCACCAGCCTCCCTGCTGCTGCGGTGTCGGGCGGCTCTGGGCTAACCCAGACATCTGGAACGTCTTTTATGCCTGAACTTATTCCAAGGAGAACAAAAACAAGCTAACGTCATCTCCTTTTTGACCTGACCCCATTGGTCCTGGTCTCGTCGCTGCCTTACTGGCCACGCGTGTTGCAGAGCGGCGGACGTGGGGATTTAACGCCACTTCCTGTGAGGTGGTGGTAGAGCGGTGGAGTCCCAGCTGTAATATATTTGTGTACAACAACGAGAGTAAAACACCAAACATTAAAATGGTAACTTCTATTGTCTGTTGCAGGAATGACAAAGTTCACATTATCAGAGACACGAACAGGAATGACACAAGTGAACATCAACATGACAGCAAATAAAACCATTCCAGAAACGGGCTTAGGGTCATCCATACTGACTACGGGAATGTTAGAGGGTCAGGACCACGTTTAGACAGCTGGATAACTCCAGACTAGGGTACTGAACTGCCTCGGTCCAGCTCTTCAGCTTCATCCAGACCTGAATGCAGTTAATAAGATCCGTGGACGACTCCAACTCCAAACCGGACCACATCTAAAATGTCTGCATGTGAAGCTCGGGACAGACGGGACTGAAATGTCGTTAAATGGGAGTTTTTTTTTAGATGAACATGGAGTTAGACTACGAACGCCAGCCCCCTCCACCTGAGGAGTCACAGCTGTGTAGACTTCTAGCAGCTCTCCAGGACCCTGGACCCCCACTGAGAGAGCCCAGGCCATCCCTGAACAGATGAGCTGAAAACAAAAAGTGAGGAGTTTCTAGAAGTCTAAGCTCTGAAACTGATGGTCTTATTTGTCCTTTTTAGATTCAGGCTCCTCCCACTGGGCATCAGTCCCAGGCTGTCCTGGCTCCTCCTCCTCAGGTACAGGTGGGAACTGGGATGAGCTCAGCTTGTCTCCTTTGTTCTTGCCAAGCTTCTTGGATTTCTGGTAGAGTTCGTTCAGGTTGAACTCTCGAATGATGTTCTCCTGGTGGAGAGAAAGCGGCAAGTTTCACCTGACTGGATAAAAACGGTGTGTGTCCGATGTGGATCCTAACCTCAGTGAAGCTCCAGGACACGGCTCGGCCCTTCTTATCAATCTGAGGGCGCCTCATCACCTCCTTCCCCCCCTGGAACAACACCAACGAGGGAAGCTGCTTGGACAGAGGAGACGTGGACACTTTGTACCTGCAGGTGAAGCGAAGCCCGTTCATATTCATCATCAATCCCTTCTAGTAAAGTAAAGGCTGACTAACATCAGGCCTACATCTGTGACACAGACCAACTCCCAGATGATTAGCCGAGGCAGCCATCTTGCTTTAATTTTCAGAGGTGAGAAAAGGTACATCAGGTTTTGTGTAAAACACGTAACGGACTCCTTAACTGCTCAGAGTAGCGAGCTTTCATCCTTCTTCCAGGACAGTGGAGATCATAAATCTGGTCATGTGGTAAGTAGCAGCTAGGCTGAGGGAGACGCCACACTGGGTCGGCCGAACAGCCATTTTCAGGAACGTTCGGAGTACCTGATTGAAGGTAGGTACTTGAAATGGCCCGGTGGAGTAGCTGGCTGGTTTTAGTAGCGTAGGAAATGACATCACCAGCAGTAGAAGAGCTGCAGGTGATGAAAATGGCACCGCTTTAAAACCGGCGTTACGAAACTCCAAACACCAAAAACTGAATCAAATCTGACGATTTCCCGACGATGGAAACGCACCACTGCATTTACTTTGCTCTGGGGACCCTTGAGCCAATCAGAAGAGGAGACGACATAGGCTCCCTAGAGTTGAGAGTAACGGGTTCTCGGTGCGGTTTCAGACCCTTGAGGTCATCTCCTGATAAACGGAGCAAAAACTAAAGTGGTGCATTTTTATTTTTGTTCAGGGAAGACGAGTTCAGCGTGAGTCTAACTGGCAACAGCCATGACACTTACGGAACAGGAGGGGAACCGTCACTCGTCTTCATTTTTAAATAATGCACCTTTAACCAGTGTAGACGTTTGTGCAACCCATCCAGTGGCCCACAGATGTGAAGTGGTGAACGGCTTGTACTTCATGTGCTGTAACCCTTCTAGGGTTCCACAACCCCCCAAAGTGCCCAACACACACGGGTGGTGCCCTGGGGCACTGCCACCACCGGTTCCTCCGACCACCAACACCAGACGGGGAGGGTGACGCGTCTCGCACAAGGACACAACGACTGACGGACTGAACAACACTCACTTCTTGGAGACCTCTCCGTAGCGTCCGATGTCCACCTTCCCAAACTTGAGACTGGCACAGTTGTACCTGGAGAGAAGAAGAGTGGAGTTGATGGTTGTGATGACTCAGACCCAAGAAGATCTTCATAACATCCTAAACGCGTCACACCAAAGCGTAACGACATGGTGGACGCTCATCTGGGACTGGGTTTGGATTTGTTTCTGCTGGGGAACAACAGAATTCTACCGTTTTGGTTCAGCTTCATGAACACAGCCGTCTCTGATCTGATGGTTGTTGGAGAAACCAGAAACGAACGAGTCGTGTGTTCAGCGTGTTGTTTGAGCCTCCTCTGGTAGGAGTTGTCTGCAGGAGACGGGTGGGAGTCTTACTTTAGTGACAGGTCAGCATACACCGAAGCGAACGACTGACACTCAGGAGACCAGTTGGCAAAAAACTCCACGATCCACGTCTCCCGTCCGTCTCGGTTCAGCTCATCCTGATCACACGAGAAGAATGCTGTGAGCGCCGACGGGACACGCAGCCTCACTGCTGCGGCACACTTTTACTTACATCAATGGTTTTGTCGCTGAAGTATTTGATGTACTCTGGTCCCATGTAGAGAGGCGGCTTACAGGTGATTAGAAACACTGGAACACACACATCAACACACCAGTTTAGACAACAGTTGGTCCGTAATGTTCCAACTCCTCTGGTTCCTCCGTCTCCAGCAGAACAACCTGCACCTCGTGACTGAAGCCTGAGCCTCACAGCGGCCGTGTGCTTAAAGTGGAAGTGCATCTTTTCCCTGGTGGGATTCTTGTGTTCGAGTAGGACCTTACCAACGGATGCCCATTAGGGTCAAAAGTCTCTGGGAGCACAATCTGCAGCAAAAGGGCAAGCACAGCAGACTCCCTTTCATCGCTGGCAACGAGTGAAGATGAATGACAAAGTTCAGTCACCGTTTGTTACGAGTCAGTAAATGCATTTTGTCCTCACGGGCTCCCGTAGAAGGGAACATGGAGTCTAATATGGCGCTCCCTTGTATTTTAGGTCCAATTTTTATGGCTCTACTTTATGGAAGCTGTCGATACGTTTCAACAACTGGGAATCCTTTAAAGGCTGAATATGGAGCACGGACACTCTGGTGTTCAGAGGTGGTATTGCAACAACACAACTCGTTTTCCAGCCTTCGGGATGTTGGTTCACCGGCCAAGCCCCCATAATTCTGCTATGAAAAGGAAGCCAACACGGAGACTGCAGTTCCACCCTCATCCACTAGGGGCTGGCAGCAGAAGTGACTCCCATTTTAAAAAATGCTGGTTTCACAGCAGAAATAAACGTGTTTACAGCCTGGTTCAAGAAACGTCTGTGGTTTAATAAATCTAGTTTACATTAACGACAACTCTGAGGGGGTGAATTACTACTCCTCTGTTTAAGTGGAAATAAATGCTTAAAAGTCTGAATAATTAATGAGCGTCAGAGCCACGTGACGTCATAGCTGGCTCCGGGGAAAGGCCTCCGCCTGAGCCTCACGCAACTAGATGTTCGGCCATTTTGACAGGGTTTCTTCTGTGTGTTTGGATGTTAATCATGGGATTAGTTGGGCAAAAGGACAAGATGGTCACTAACAGGCCATCCAAGCAGCTTCTGCTTTTGTTTTTTTGTCAGTATCTAAATTTATATGTCTGTACTTTATTTGGCTGGCTGAGCAGGGAAATGCTGTCATGTTACTACTTGGTCCAACATAAGAACCTGGAGCGGGTGCCCAGCTTCTCTTCTCTCCTGCCTGAGAACAGTTGCTGGAGCAGGAGGTCGGCTGTTCCCGTTTCCCGGGCGAGGCTGTAGTCATGCTGGTCATTGGTGGATTTCTGAGGGAGCCCACAGAAACACCACAGCTCTTTTGTTGACGCTCCTTCACTTTTGAGTCGCTCAACCTCATTTTTCTCGCTATTAGTTTGCTGGTTGAATGGAGGGAAATTCTGTGTGTTTACCACAACACTGCTTGGTCTAAGATGGGTTGAACTTTAACGTGCTGGTGTGGCTACTGGGTAAAGCAAACTAGAGCTAAAGATCTGACTGAGGCTATCAGGCTTCGCCGTTCCACCGCTGTGGTCTGCTGCGGTCGCCTCGGCTCTGGGCGCCGTGGGGTATCGACACAGCGGCAGACTCGTGGATCTTTGAACTAATGAATTAAAAATAAAAGCTGCACATTGTCTCTTCAACAAGGCCTTTTCCAAATGTACCCGCTGTACCTGCATTCCCAGCACAGGACTGGCCCTGTAAAAGGGCTGATGAACGTTTAATTCAGTTTTAAAACCTTTATAATAAATGAAAAGCTTAAAGCGGTTGTGTTGTTTGGATCTTGGCATGTTTGTTTGTCAAAAATAATAAAAATCACACCCAACACACCCGGAGACCACCCAGGGAAAACCAGGGCTTTGTGAGCCCAGAGCTGTCAGAGCTCCACTGACCTATGCAGAGCGTCAGGTAGAGGAGACCCATCCTGAGGTCCAGTCTGAAGAACAGGATCACATTGGCCACTTTGGAGAAGAGGAAGATGTTGCCCACATGCTGCTCCACAGTTACTGACACCAACAGACACAGAGACACGATCATGAAACAGCAGCAGGTCTGGTCTAAGGTCAACAGTCATTTCTGATTTCAAACCCATTACAACAGAACCATCGTTCAGGGGCGCTTCTTGGGCCCCTGTGCCCCCTGCTGGGGCGGGGGCACAGGGGCCCGGAGTCAGAACCAAGTCCTGAGGACTTTTTGAGATACGTGGAAACAAAGAATGTAAAGGCATTAATTTAAAGTTGAATAGATGCTGAGACTTAAGAGATGTCACTGAGAGACGTGTCATGTGACTCGGAAACCAACGGTAATACTCTTTCTAAAACGTCGTATTTTGAAACTTTATTGAAAAGCTGCTGTAGCTGAATTGTTGTTAGAAAGTTTGAAATGTCCCACTGACACAGGTCACCTCTAACCAAATTTAAGACGTTACTAAATCAACTGAAGCTCTTTCCTGTTTCAGAGCCTGACAACAACCCGTACTGCACACTGGAAGCGTCAGCGGCGGGAACGACGCTGCTTCAGACGGAACCGTTTCAAACCAGCCGCAGCGCCGCCGGCTTCAGACACGTCCCACGAGCGCCACACCGCTAAAGAGAGGATCGCTTCTATTTTTTACATGAGCCACTTCTGGGATGCATCAAGTTTCGCAGTTAACATACGGCTAGACAGGAAATCACACACGGTTTCAGTGTAAAAGCCCTGGTAATTTTCAAAATAAAAGTACTGCAGCGATGCAATTTCATAGAAATGAACGTGTGACCCAGGGCTGGGCAACAAATGGAAAATTTATCATTATCGAAATGTCCGACTTGAGAAACAACTGTCCCACGTCAATAAATTCAATAAAAACATGAAAAGATGTGTAGGTTAGTGTCCATGTCGCTTTAAGAAGCTGTACCTCCTGGAGTCACGTAAAACTCAGCGTGACACATGTGACAGCCCCATCTAGTGGACAACATTTGTTTCTGCGCACACCTGTAGCTATCGTCCACTTGTCGTTATTGAGGTGAAATCCTCAATATATGGTGATATTGGTTTGAGGCCATATCGTCCAGCCCTAGCGTGACCCAACGGCTCATGTACTCCCTGCATAGTTCCAGAAGTGCAGCGGTGTGTTTTTCATGGCTTTAATCCCGGCAGCAGAGAGGAACAACGTCATATACGACATCAAACCGCGATCTCATGCATGATCTCCTCTATCTGCTCTCACTGCATCATCTGCAGACATCATGGTCCATGGATACTCCTGTCTAGCATCATCTCTGTCCATCACCAAAGCAAACAAGGGTTCCGACACTATTTTGACCCTTTAAAACGGTGAAACACAAAAGGAGGGTTGTGACATCCAACACTAATCTGGATCAGACCAACCACCAGAGAGCTGTGAGCCACCTGACACCTGAGCCTGCACATGGTCATTCATCTGAATTTGGCTACCGTGGTACCTTCAGAGGCCACTCTTGAGGGTGAATGAATGGTGTTTGTTCACATGTACAGATATCTGGGCTTGTGATTGAAGATTTGGTCACCATCAAACCACATCCAGAGAATCTTGTGAAGAAGCTGAAGTCAAAACGGTTTTATTTTCAAAATAAGTTGTGTTTTTCTTTTAATGCAAAGAAGCGGCTGGTTGCAACATTTTTACCTGTGCCGGATTAAGGAGATATTTTATAGGGAGCCTAAGTCACGCCCACCCACTTCCGCACCACGGGTCTCCGGAAAAACGAATAAAAGAATGCAAGTCAACGGGGCTAAAAACGCTATTTTCATACCCCGCTTGTTTTGTGACATGGATTTCACATACAATGTCTGTGAACTTTAAAGACACATTCTGATACCAAGAACGTGTTTTTTTTAACGAGGGGAAACGCTATTTTAGGTTTAGTGTGAAAATAAGTCCAGGACTACAAATGCGCTTCACGAAAGTGACGTCATCGAACCAGAACAGGGCTGTAAGTTCAGCAAATCTCAAATCCTTCCTTCAGGAGGGAAGAGCCACCATAAATCTGGTCATGTGGTAAGCAGCAGCTACGCTAGAGGAGATTACGTGGTGACGTCACATCTGCGACGTGCCGAGGTCTAAGTTGTAGTCACGCTAGGGTTGTCACGGTGTGAAAATGTAACCTCACGGTTATTGTGACCAAAATTATCACGGTTTTCGGTATTATTGCGGTATTTTTTTTAAACGTGTTACATTTTCAGACAACTAAATAAACCCTGTATGTCAGGAAATATTGTCCTCAGTTTGTGTCTAAATTTGGCCTAAAATGTGTTATTTTGTAATTATGTTGTTTATTTGTTTACATTTTTCCCCTTTAGCCTTTAAAATACCAATATTTGCCCATAACTTCTTATTTTATGTCTGTTTGATGTCATCATTTAAAAATATTAGATCAGATGATACTCAGTACTCAAGTAGCCTTCTAATCAGATACTTTTTTACTCTTACTTGAGTAATAAACCCTATATCAGGAAAATATTGTCCTCGGTTTGTGTCCTTCCAGTGAGCTTTGCAGATGTGGGAAAATGTCATCAGGCAGTAATCGTTGTTAAATTCATAATTATTCTCGGAGAGAGACCAACTCTTATCTGCCCCTGGGAGCCCCGTAATGCATAGCGTCATTTCAACATGGCGGTGTCCGCGACACGGTTTATATGCAGGTAGCGGCGCTGCGGCTGCTTTATATAGCGACTCGTTGCGTTCTCCCTCAACCCAAATCCTCGGATCACGCATTTTAGCTAAAACGCTAACGTTAGCTTGCCTTGCGTTGACTGTAGAGTTGTGGGTGATGGTCACGCAGATGTGTCATGAGATTTGAAGCGTTGCTGCCTTTCACAGACACTTTTTCTGCTCGTGCTGCAAACAGGATTGCCGTCTTCTATCAGCTGTCCCTCGGCATTCTTCAAATATCCAGAAGATGCCCATACTTCCCACTTTGTCTTCTTTGAGGGATAATAAATGTCCTGAGCGCTGCCGTCTCCTCCTTTGGCCATTATTTCAGCTTTAGCTTCAAGAAAGTTTTGGTTGTAAACAACAAAGTGCGCATGTGCCGCCGGCAACTTCAGCAGATGATACGGTGGCTGGTAAGGGTCACCGCGCCTACGGTAATCCACCGAGATAATATATTTGTTAAAAAAACAAGACGGTTATTATTGTTGTCAACTTTTTTTTTACCAGGATTTACTGCTACACCGGTTACCATAACAACGCTAAGTCATGCTAATTACGAACTTTTACGAGCTGGTAAATCTCAAAGACCGTGACTGGTGTGGTTGAAGATCTCATTACTTTTCATTTAAATAGCAGTACAACGTGTGTGTGTGTGTGTGTGTGTGTTCCAGGGCGTAAGGCAAAGCGGGTTAGAAAATAGCGTTTTTAGCCCCGTTCAGGGACCCACAGACGACCGGAGAGGGAGGAGACTTAGGCTCCTATTTGACTTTGATCACTTTGACCTTGTGCACCATGCTGCTCTGAGGTTCATTACTAACTGTAGATTTCTGACTCACCACTGGTTACACGCTCAGGTGGCCTGCGTTAGCCAGCAGGAGGAGGACTGAAACATTTGCAGGATTGCTTGTTGCCTTCTGTCCCATTTACACTCACTGAACTTGGCAGAAGAGCTTTTGTCCACTCAGCAGCCTCGGTGCGGACCGACCTGAGGACTGGAAAAGGACTGGGCTAACTTCGTTGAGTGTTTTTAAATCTAAACTAAGAAATCTTGAGGCCCGCTCCATGATGTGTAACTGCTTACCATTTTTTATTGAACTTGAACCATTTAACTCCTTTTTTTTTATTGTGATTTAGCATGACGCTAGCTGCTGCCTATATTGACCAGGTTTTAAATCTCAAAAGGATTTTCTTCCCATTTAAATAAATAAATAATCCTAAGTGGCTGTTATGAGTAGTGAAGCATCGAGACTTTACCCTCAGAAATCCACTGTGAGGACCTCTGCCGCGGTTTTACTAAACCCGAGCAGAAACACCTGAATCACCTCTCCGACTGAAGATGAGATGTACTTACTTGCTCGTCGGTTCTTCATCATGACGATGGCACTGAGGAACATGAGAACTTCCACTTCTCTCTGAAAACAAACACTAGAATTACTAACCAGAGTTCCAGAATTCACACATCGGCTGCATTACTGCCCTCAGCTTTACGTTCAGTTCAGAGTGGAGATATTTGGTAGCCAACAGCATCAAAAGTGTGTTCTTCAATCCTTCACCCGAGAGCAAGTGTTGGTCCAACATCATGTTGGGTGGAGAAACGCTCCCAGGATTAAACATGTCATCTCACCACTCGTGTGTGTGTGTGTGTGTGTGTGTGTGTGTGTGTGTGCGTGTGTGTGTGTGATGCAGATTAACAAATGTGTCCAACAGAAGCATTTGGGTTCAACATGAACGTCTAACCGAGCCTTTAGCGGAGGTGTTCAATCCTGGTCCAGGAGGCCCGCCACCAAGCATGTTTAGTTGTTTATCTGCTTCAACACACCTGTTTTAACCATCATTACGGTTTTAACCAGCAAGTGACTGAAACGCTGCTGCAGAACCGGCTGAGCTGTACACCTGCGAGTCTGGTGCGTTCGAGCAGGGAAACATCTAAAACATGCTGGACAGTGACCAGGACTGGATTGCCTTCTTTTGTGATGGGGTCTGGAGTCATTCATAAAACAGAGCCAGGCCGGGTCCGGTCCACCCTAACACCGCTGGTTCAGCTACACTTCTTCCCACTGGTACAACCAAACCCAGCAAACGTCTCCACCAGCTCCAGGACAGCAGTAACAGAAAACCTGCAGCGCTCTCCTCTGTAACCAGTTAACCAGCTAGTTAACAGCGTGTGGTTTCTACAGACCCAGTCAAAGTCGCAGGAGTTTCCGTCCTCTCGCTGTGAAGACAAATGGTCGCAGACTCCAGGCGTTTTACGGACAGCTAGAAAAGCTAACGACATGAAAAAAGAGGCCACATAGTAAGGCTTCAGCAGCCACTTGTACACCTGCGGGAGGTGGTAGAGAAAAGCGAACAGCGGCGTCAACAAAGCCATGTTTGAACCAGCAGAAGCCGTTTATGAGTTAGCTCCTGCTATTTAATGACCCCGTTAGCTAGCTACCGAGCGACTAGCTTCTGTCTGTGCATCTGACCGGAAGTAGCACATTTAAAAGGAAAGCACTTAGTAGCCTACAAATATGTACTTTATATCTTTTTAATGCAAAGTGTTCCTGTTATAAAAATATTTTTAAAACTTATGTTATAAATTCGTATATATTTGTATTTTAAGAGGTTAGGCCTTTTTTTTCTCCTCTATGTTGATGAGTATGTTTTTTACTTTGAAAATCAAAAATGTTACTTCCTGTTTTGTGTCATTACACCATAGATATGTATATATAAACACTAGATGGCGACAGCGGGAGTCGACCAGGCGGCCATCTTACCTCGGGCAACAGATTCCTCCGCTCTCACTGGTAGCAGCTGAAAGGTGAGTGATCAGCTTTAACAAAAACACTCTTAACTCGATGAAATTTTAACGGATTTACAAGCGGTTTCCCTTGTTACAAACCTTAGAACACACGGGCTTGAGACAACATACTTGCACATGTTGAAAGTAACGCTTTTGCTTTTGAAAGTGGCTTAATTGTGAGCCATGTGTCCCGCCTAGGCTATCTGCATGTTATTCAGGTTGAGACCACAATCGATATTTTATGTGGTTCTACAAAACCAATAACGACTTTACGACAGCCCAGTTGTTGTGTAAATGGCTGTTTGTGGATGTTTCTGTATTTATTAGCTGTCTAACTTGGCTTAGAGATGACGAGGCTACGGTGGGTGGGTGGGATCACCTTTCATCTGTAACTGTTGCAAAGAAAACCTAGACTTGTACATTATTCAGTCTGTTAATTGTTTTATGTTTATAAAATAATTAGAAACTGCTGTTCCATTGCTGCTGCTACCTTCTATACATTGTTTATCTGGTTTTATGAATGTTGAAAATCTCCTTCACAAGGTAAATCCTTTATCCATCCATCTTATTACTGTAATCCATTTTATTTATTACTGTAATCCATCTTATTTATTACTGTAATCCTTATTTAGTAACCTAATCCATTTTATTTATTACTGTAATCCATTTTATTTATTACTGTAATCCATCTTATTTAGTAACCTAATCCATTTTATTTATTACTGTAATCCATTTTAGTAACCTAATCCATTTTATTTATTACAGTAATCCATCTATTTATTACTGTAATCATTATTTAGTAACCTAATCCATTTTATTTATTACTGTAATCCATTTTATTTATTACTGTAATCCATCTTATTTAGTAACCTAATCCATTTTATTTATTACTGTAATCCATTTTAGTAACCTAATCCATTTTATTTATTACTGTAATCCATTTTAGTAACCTAATCCATTTTATTTATTACAGTAATCCATCTATTTATTACTGTAATCCTTATTTAGTAACCTAATCCATTTTATTTATTACTGTAATCCATTTTATTTATTACTGTAATCGATTTTAGTAACCGAATCTATTTTATTTATTACTGTAATCCATTTTAGTAACCTAATCCATTTTATTTATTACAGTAATCCATCTATTTATTACTGTAATCCTTATTTAGTAACCTAATCCATCTTATTTATTACTGTAATCCATTTTATTTAGTAACCTAATCCATTTTATTTATTACTGTAATCCTTCTTATTTATTACTGTAATCCTTATTTAGTAACCTAATCCATTTTATTTATTACTGTAATCCATCTTATTTATTACTGTAATCCTTCTTATTTATTACTGTAATCCTTATTTAGTAACCTAATCCATTTTATTTATTACTGTAATCCATTTTAGTAACCTAATCCATCTTATTTATTACTGTAATCCATCTTATTTATTATTGTAAACCTTATTTAGTAACCTAATCCATTGTATTTATTACTGTAATCCATTTTATTTATTACTGTAATCCATCTTACTTATTATTGTAATTCATTTTATTTAGTAACCTAATCCATTTTATTTATTACTGTAATCCATCTTTTTTATTACTGTAATCCTTATTTAGTAACCTAATCCATCTTATTTATTACTGTAATCCATCTTATTTAGTAACCTAATCCATTTTATTTATTACTGTAATTTATTTAGTAACCTAATCCATTTTATTTATTACTGTAATCCATCTTATTTATTACTTTAATCCATTTTAGTAACCTAATTTTATTTATTACTGTAATCCATTTTATTTATTACTGTAATCCATTTTATTTATTAATCTAATCTGTTTTATTTATTAACCTAATCTTGATTATTTCATAACTTTTTCAGAAAGCATTTCCAAACTGCTTATAATTAATAAATGAGTCAAATAAGAAAACAAAAGTTAAGAAATAGTGAAAATACAAAATAATTTGCTGGGTGAAAAGTTATTGCTGGCGGGCCGGTTCTGGCTGACAGATGTGATTTGGGTGTCGGTTGTCTTATTTGTTGGGATGCACTTTAGAGCTTTATATGTGAGAAGAGGAGGATCTTAAAATCTATTCTGAATTTAACAGGTAGCCAATGTAGGGAAGCTAAGACAGGAGAGATATGATCTCTCTTTTAAATTCTCATCAGAACTCTAGCTGCAGCATTTTGGACAAGCTGAAGACTTTTAACTACATTCTGTGGACTTCCTGAGAGTAATGAATTACAGTAATCCAGACTCCAGACAAATTCATGCACTATAGTCTTGTCCACCAGTTCATGGATTCTGATGGCTTTACAGCCTGACAGGATACAGGAGAAAATACCATCACCTGAAAAGAGATCAAAGGAGCCCATTTTCACCTGAAGCAGCAGATTTCTGCTTTAGCTGAGTCACATTAAAATCTTCTGAAAATGATCAGCATCACATCAGCACACGCCCTGGGGTTCAGGTAGCATTTACAGAAGATTGTGACAGAAGATCAGAAATTTTTATGAGTTGAGTTTTACACAAACGAATGTATAAAGTCTAACAGCTATTCTTTTATTTATTGCACAAACAGCTGATGAGGAGGTAAAGCTGAACAGCACCAAAGAAAAAACCCGTCAGACTAGGCATGAACATAAATATTTAATAAAATAGTCAGTAAATCCACATCAACGAGAAGCTGAACATGCCAACTTTCTCTGCGGTAACTGAACCCATTCCTAGGGGGTGGGTTCTGGATCCTGGACGAGGAACTCCCAACAGCCGATCCATTAATTCACAGCATGAGTCTGACCTGTCCCAGCAGGGCACGGCACACACCAGGATCTTCTCAGAGATTAGAGCTTACACTGAAGTCCAGTTTCAGGACTGAGCCTGCTGCAGTTTGAGCTCCGGCGGAGCCTCGATCACTTCTCCTGACATGAATAGCTCCTGAAACACAAACAATGTTTTGGTCAGTCTGTCTGCAGGCTGACCAATAAGGTGAGACCGCCGACATTCTTGTTGCTAAACTGAACTGTTTAGATGGCTGCCGTCCTTAAACTCTGTTTGTGCGAGGGGCACACCGAGATAAAAGGGTGTGTGTGTGTGTGTGTGCAGAGTGGGGATGAGGGGCTGCCAAGGAGTAATCTCACCTAGGGCACCTGTGTATATTCTTCCTTATACACATCTTTACTGATGTTCCTTTAACAATAAAAACTGTTTTAAGTGTTTAGTAAATTATGTCCAGATGTCCATTTCATAGGTGTGCACACTAATCCACATCCAGGTGTTTTATTATGACATATAGAATAACACACCTGGATTTAACAAAGCAAATAAGTACGAGCCTCCAGTCGCCACTTGTCCCCTCCGTTCAACACCCCTGTGACTCACTGTTGCCCCACCTAGGTGAGCTGCTTCTTCTGATAGCTGAACTGAGCTTGAACCAGATGAAGCCACACTACACATTTGTTTTGCCCTGATACGGTGGACCCAGGTGATCAGGTGACATGGTGCATGCGGTTCTTAGCAAGCAACAGTTCTGACCCAGCTAAGGGTTGGTGCCAGGTGCAGCACTGGTTTGGAACCAAGAAACAGGCGCTTTGGTGCTGGAAAGCCAAAGAACCGGTTCTGGGTCAGGCTCTGGTACCAAACCAGCTTGGTGGTGTTGGGATGTTAGCTACCTTATCATAGATGACTTTAATGATGAGGGAACAGCTGGGACACATGGCCACCTCCTCCCCGTTCTCCAGGTCCTCCTTAAACACACACAGGTTCAGACTCACGCCACTCATGGTTCTGCTCTGCCCAAAACTACAAACCTCCAACCGGACTCAACGATCATCTGGTCTGAAATTCCAGCCGAGCAACAATTTAAACATAGATTTTTTTTACATATAAAGACAAAACTCACTATCAATCATGTTTAAGCACATAAAAACAAATGGGTTGTAACATAATCCCGCAAAACGTTTCAGCTGGTTCGGGTTAGACAGGTTCTAGTGTTGTGTGCAGCAGCTAGCTGTTAGCCGTTAGCTGCCAGTGAGCTCACTTTGGTTATGCTGAAGCGGTCTCCGCAGGGACACGGGAAGTAATACGTGTCGGTCTCCTCGTCTAACTCAAAGTCCTCGATCTCCACCTCATCATGAAACACTGACATGTTTCACCGAAGACACCATAAACTATCTGCTACAGGACAACCCCATGTTTCAAGCGAGCCTTCTTCTTCGGCGGTGCTTTACGGCTGCCTTCGAAGTAGCATAGTGCCACCTGCCGCACCAGATGGTCATTACGCCTAATGAAACCTTCTTCTTCTTCAAACTGTAAATACCACAGCATAAGTCTTCAAGTTTTTCCTCCATTCTCCATCCAACATTTTTTGTGTCCCTCTCTTCTTTTTCCCAGCACAGTTTTAATACATGATGGACTGGATGAGACATATTACTTCCCTTCAGGCTAGCCCACTACATACTTATAAGTTGAGTTCTTCTTAACTTCAAAGGCATCTCTCCCATTTCCACCTGTAGCTGTTACTGGGTTGATTTAAATACATCATTTATCATTATTGAGAACAATAGAGGGCTCACTATACTCCCCTGAGGAGTGCCGTTCTCAATAAAATATTTTTCTGACTAACTTTTCCCAATTTTGACTTGAATATTTCTATCTAACAAAAAATTTCTAATCCATCCAAACATTTGACCGGACGCTGTTATACTTAAACGTCGTTACTCCCAACACTGGGTTAGCTTCAGGCTAGCTTGTAGCTAGTTCGACCGGGTTTCGTCAGTTGATCCCAGCCTTACAGCCCCACCCTCAGCTCCACCTCTCTTCCCTTTTGTGGAATCGTCTGAGCTTGACGGAACCTGTGACACGGTCAAAATGGCGGTGGTGGCCACTTCCCATTTCTCTTCCAAAACGTGTTATTGGAGTCTATGGAAACCCATTGTCCAATATTTATATGGAAACCCATTGTCCAATATTTATATGTCGATGGTACTAATCTATACAGTATTTCTTCTACGTAACACGTCCTCCTCAATTCCCCTCATTTCCATCCCTCCTTACACCAACATAACCTTTAATACTAAAATCCTATATGGACTTCAACCATGTTTCTTATACACATAAATCTGGCTTCTTATTTAGTCCTTCAATAAGTCCTTTGAACTCTTGCACACTTGCTAAAAGACTTCTGGCATTCTGTCAGTTGATCTTCCTGCTTTACCTGATATTCTAGTTATGTTCCCAATGAATTATCTTTTAATGCAAGAACATTTTCTGCTCCTCTTATAATTATTTTTATTTTCTCTGATTTGTGTTTCACCTGATCTGTGCAATTGATAACATAAGCCATGAATAAGACAAGTTTACCAGCTGTCAGTCTTGTCTCACTCACCTCTCCTTGACTCATTTCATCAGCTGCTTTTAGCATTTGTGGGACACCATTTCCCTTTTGAGCTCCCTTCACTGTTTCTGCATAGCTCACATTACTGATTGATTTAATCTGTTGAACTTCCACCGCTCTTTTCCTTACTCCACAACCTCCGTATGTTACTCTATGTTGGCCTCCACAGTTGCAACATTTCTCTTGCACATTATCCTCGCATTTATCATATTTACTGTATGTTCTCCACCACATTTAGGGCACCTCAGTTTCCCTTTGCAAGCTGCAGCAATGTGACCATACCTCTGAAATTTGAAGCACCTTAATGGTGGCGGAACGTACGCTCTGACTGGGAAACTCAAACATCCAACCATGACGGATTTACTCTCCATCCTCTGACCATTCTCTGTTCTCATCAAATGTTTGATGTTATTCAACTCTCCTCCCTGAATACTTCTTTTGAGTTTTTCCAGATCTTCTTCAATCGGATTCCCCAACATCACTCCCCGTGTGAATCTGTTTTCTCCTAACACTTTTTTCTCACACACCACTTTCTTACATATATTGTCAATAGGCACTGCTTTGCATTTCTGTTCTTCAAATTATCAACAGGCTACCATCCCTCAATGTTTTCTCCACCTCCACATCTCCAATCTTCTTTTTCAACTCCCCCGACAACGCTATTGGACTGACTCTGATATTTTCATCTTCCTGCCTAAATTTCAAAATCATCTTAATCTCTTTCTTCTCAACTTTTCTTCGATCTACTCTGCTTTCCTGGAGGTGATGAGCCCAATCGTGCCCTTGCTGCCCTAGAGTTCTTGGGCCCTGGGCAATTGCCCAGCTGCCCATATGGTTAATCCGGCCTTGCCTCAGACCATGACACCCACGAGAAGGGGCGGCGTTAGGCCCGGCTACTTGGGCTCAAGCCCTGAATGTTTTATGAAAAGCCCCGGATCTGAAACGTGGAAGTAACATGCAGTACCAAAGCCCAACAGAGAGGGAGCAGCTGGCAGTAGTTTGTATACAGCCTGCCTGAGCCTCCACCACTGAAGAAGAAGCCCTTCAGCAGCCGGCTTCTTCTACACTCTCTGCCTGAAACGCATGAGTGAAGATGGACATAAGGACGTTTTTTTAGACCAAAAGTACGGCGACAGAACCCCAGCTTTGATGAGACTGGTGTTGACTCAGGTTTGTGAGTCTTATTTGAAAATATTTGTTGTGCTGCTGGTTTGCCTAAAGTTAGCTTATCAGGTAAAGTTGTTGGAGAAAGAAAGGGAATATTTACTATCATCTCACACTAAACACTAACAGGAACAATACTCTGCCCTGAAAATGCTTATTATGTAGCTTCAGATTAAAAATTATGTGGTACAAGACAAATATGACTAGTGCATGTCATGTGTGTGTGCGCGTGTGTTAAGCCCCGGATCTTCTTCAGTTCTGAATCCGCCCCTGCCCGCGAGGAAAGTTGACCATTGAGCAGGATTGATGGTTTATCTCTTGAGGTCCACGTGGCAGGGGTGAGGTGGTGCTCACCCCTGCCACGTGGACCTCAAGGGATAAACCATCAGCCCTGCTCAATGGTCAACTTTCCTGGCGGGGTCACACCCGTTAGGACAGTGGGAGGGTTAAGAAGCTTTACTTCTGGAATTTATTTATTATCATTGTCATTAAATAGAAGTTGGACAGATCAGAGAGAGCTTTAGAGAGAGCTTTATTGCCAGTGCTCCAGCGAACCAGAGCATAGGAACTTGACTTCACAGAACAGCCTGACCAAGGTTACACACACAAATATAGACAGAACAGATACAGGCGGACCACGAGAGCAGCCATAACGGCGCTTATTTCAGTTAGATGAAGAGGGGATTACATGAGGAGAGTTGGGGGAGGGAGAAAAAGGCAGACCAGAGTTACTCCCGGCAGGGAGTTGCTTTACTATGCAAAAAAACACCTCAACATATAAGCACGAACGTCACAGTTCACAACATGAGACTTCGGGGGGTGTGGGGGGGGGGGGGTGGAGGGGGCTGGGATCCTGAGTCCTCAGCGGGAGCAGCCCGTGTGGCGCTCAGCCAACTGTGTCCACAGGTGGGTGGGAGGTCACGGGAAAAGGCAGAGCACGTTGAGTTCCTGCATTCTGATGGCCTCGCTAGGCAGAGACCACAATCTGAAGGCGGGGGGGGGGGGGGGGGGGGGGGGGGGTTCACAGCATCTGTCTGCATTCCTTCCGTCGTGGGGGTTGTTGCACGCAACTCCAAGGCTGCTATGGTGTCAGATTGGATAACATGACTTGGTTTGGGTCAGGCAGAGATAATTTTCCTCTCTGCCTTAAAGTCTGTATTGATCATTCAAGTCCTCCCGTGAAGACAATTCAGGTATTAAACATCTCCACACCGTCCAGTGACCCCCTCTGAGATGACATCCATTTTGCGCACTAATTCTGGCAACGCAGCAAGGACATTGTCCAGCTTACGGTTCACCTCGAGTAACGTCCCAGTCTGTGAGGCGTCCGCCCTGGCGGTGCTTGCCATGGGTGCGGGTCGCACTCCAATCGCTCCTGACTTCCCGAATTTCCAGAAAACCAGATATCCTCCCACTCCAAACAAGAAATCCAGTGATCGTCAGACCAAATATCCACATATCTTCGACGTCCTCAATGGACAGCTGAGAAAGACAAACGATCCTCCAGACCTTCCAGGAATCGAGCGCATATCCCGCTGCGTGTGTCCCTTGAGGACAGGTGGGAGCCCCCTCCTCCGTTCTCATCGTGGAAAAGATTTTATCAATCGCGTTGAATGACCAATTAATTAAATCCATTTCTAAAAAATAGGGATTTCAGAGGAAATGCAGAGAAATGCAGAGAAGCGCTCTGTAGGCAGACGGGACTTGATTATGACTTGAAAATTCAAAGTTAAGGACTTGGACCTGACTTGGACTTTCACATCATTGACTTTGGACTCGACTTGGACTTGGTTGTCTTTGACTTGGACTTGACTCGAGACTTGACTGGAAAGACTTGTGACTTACAGTACTTGTGACTTGCAAAGCAGTGACTTGGTCACACCTCTGGATATTAGCGCTAGCTTGTTCAAACAGCGGGCGGATCTGGACTCTGATTGGTTCTTTTCTCATCTAGTCCCATCTGTTCCATTTGCTGATTGGTTCTTTTTTTGTTTGCTGATTGGATTTCCGTTACTATCAGTTTTTGTTGTTGTCTTTATTTGTCAGCAAAAATGTTGATCAATATTTGTCATAATTTGGTCTTTTATAGAAGTACAAATTAAAGTTTTCGTTTTGTTTTAGTTTGCAAAAATATAGTCGACATGAAAAAAAACCCCAACTAAAATATTTCATCAACAAAAGTAACACTGATGTAAACATGAGTTCCTGTATCTAGAAGCTCTTTACACTAAACACACCGTAGAACCGGTTCTGTTCCAGAACCCAAGGGAGAATCCAGCATATAGAGGTTCAGAGAACGTGGTGCTGAAGGTGTAGAGGTGGATCAGTGAGTCTGAGATGACTCTGTAGAAGCTTAGAGTTCCAGCAAGACAGTCCACATACACCGCTACCCTGTTAGAGATGGAGGTGGAGGAGCGGATGGAGACCCCCTTTTCATTGTACCAGGCAGTGTAATGACCACGACCAGAGCAGCTCAGACACCAAGAGTCCATGTTCCTTCCAAACTCGCAGATGGCCCGTTCTCCTGTCCTCTGGATGCGCCTGTAGCTGACGGATACGTCAACCTCGCCCTCCCACTCCACCTCCCAGAAACAACGGCCAGTCACAGTGTCTCTACACATCAGCTGAGGGCAGTAGCCTTCAAACCTGTCTGGATGATCTGGATAGGGTTGAAGCTGGTCCACGTGCGTCACCTTCCTGTTGTTGTTAGACAGTTTCAGGTGTCTGTTCACGGTGTTTGTGTCGATAGTGAGCTGACAGGAATCTGAAGGAAAGAACAAACAGCTGAGTTACCTGGATGCTCATGTCTGATGTAACAGTTCAACAGGTGATACGACACATGTTCACCAAGGTCTTTTACTAAATCCCCTCTCACACCGAGTGATCTCAGCTATTTTATTCCTCACAGTTTCAGTACCTTCCAGAATGAGCTGTTTCACAGCCCTGTCACTTCATGTAAATAAACTGTTGCTTGCCACACCCACCCACTCCCTGATTGGCTGCTATAAGATGAGAAGCTTGGATATCTGGGAGGGATGACGGAAGTGATGCCACCAACATCGGTGATACTCTGACGAAGGTGACAGCAGTAGATGAAACTGTCAGCAAGAAGGTAAAAACAAGCTCTATTAAGCCTAATTTATGCTTCTCCGTCTGCGTCAGTGCGGAGACACACAACGCCATTATCCGTCCTTGCGTAGGGATCCGGCAGGCACGCAAGTACATACGGAGTCGAGCCCACTTTTTCAAACATCCGTCGAACGAGACGGATTACGCAAGCTTGTGATTGGTCAGGACGCCGCTGTTGTTTACAGCGACGCCATTGCAAAGAGAGCCGAGGATAACTAGCGGCAGACACGGAGCAGCTTGAAGAATACCTCGCGAAAAAACTCTAAAAATATGAACGTTTCATCCTCCCGTGACTGGAGGGGTGAAAAGATGCGCAGCAAGCGTTTTATTTGTGGACGGAAATGACAGGAAACGTGGGTTTAGAGGTGGGGAGCGCATGAAGAGGTGGGAGAATGAGAGACAAATATGTTCGTGTTAAAAAGTCTCTTATATACACAAAAAACACAATATAAACAAATGATCTTGGACCGATACATGACAGGATACCACAGAACAGCGCTACGCTCTCTGTGGTCCTGCCGGGCAATTGCTTTGCAACACTCTCCAGGAGACGGAGAAGTATGAGAGCAAAACGCTTCCGTCAATCCGTGCGTGTCTGTCCCCTGCGGAGCTGACGGAGAAGCATAAACCAGGCTTTACTGTGTGTGTAGAAAAGAACAGACATGGGAGCACTTCTAGTGGGGGCTCATGTCTGGAGAGTTAGATTGTTGCTTTTATTGGTAGCATTAGCTTAAGTCACTACTCAAGTTAATCATTTCCATCTATGCAAGTGTATCGATACAAAGATAATTCTGGTAATTCTAGTTGTTCAAGATAAAGACAGAGCTGTACAAAAACTATAAATGAAAAGCAGCCTTTAAGGCCAGATTCAGCGCTGCTCTAAAGATAAAGAAGTAAATCAAATAAAATCCTACTCACACTTCCTCAGGCCAGGTGTCAGCCACTGGACACCAGCAGGCTCCACCCTGGAAGTGGGGTGATAAGACCATCAGTGTCCGTACATGTGATAGTTCTGACCAGTTCCCCCTCTCTCGTTAGAAACCCTGTAGGTCTTACCGGACAGCTTCCAGTCTCTCCAGGCCAGCTGTCACCAACATCAGGCCAGCGTCTCCTGGATGGTTGTAGCTCAGGTCCAGCTTTCTCAAACGGGACAGGCTGGAGCTCAGAGCTGAGGTCAGAGATGCACAGCCACCTTCTGTGATCAGACATCCAGACAAGCTACAACAAAGGCAAAATCATTATCGACTGCTCTAACCCGGTGAGAAATATAAATGTTCAACTCTATATACCATGTCACCACATGACGACAGATGTTGTCTCTATCCAACCATAAACCAACCAACGCAGAGAGAAAAGATGCAAACTTCTGGTCTAATTTTACACCTTATTGCTGCTTTAGTGCAGCTTCACTAACTGTCCACCTACCCTCTGTAAATATGCTTAATGTGATAGAATATTGTTAGATAAGGAGATAACAGATTAACCACTGTAAACGCATCTGGATGGTAGACCTGTTAGGAGAAAGTTCCAGGGCTGTGTTCTGTCTGAATCCACTGCAGAATTCATGTTAACGTTAAGTTTCTTGCTGTGATGAACAGCTCAAGTTTATCAGAAAAATATGGGTTTCCATCCCAATTTATGGAAATTTAATATGTAAAAATGGTAACCCAAGATTCTTTGTTTACATCCTGAAATTAGTGAATTTAATAATAATAATAATACATTTTATTTCAACAGCGCCTTTCTGAACACTCAAGGACACTTTACAGAGATAAAATACACAATAAAAGATAAAACAGCATAAAACAAACAGACAGATTGGAGCAAAGAGAGTAATTATTGGAATGCTAGACGGAACAGGTGGGTTTTGAGTCTGGCGTTAAAGAGAGTGAGGGAATCAATGTTACGGAGGTCAGGAGGGAGGGAGTTCCAGAGCTGGGGAGCAGAGCGGCTGAAGGCCCTGCTCCCCAGAGTGACCAGACGGAAAGGTGGGATAGAGAGGTGGAGGGAGGAGGAGGACCTGAGGGAACGGGTGGAGGTTGAAGGATGAAGGAGGTCTGAGAGGTACGGTGGAGCTAGGTTATGGATGGCTTTGAATGTATATAGCAGAATTTTGAATTGGATTCCGGAAGTGACTGGGAGCCAGTGGAGCTGCTGAAGAACAGGGGTGATGTGGTGGAAGGAGGGAGTTCTGGAAATGATGCGGGCTGCCGATTTCTGGAGAAGTTGGAGTTTACGGAGGGTTTTGTGAGGAAGAACGAAGAGAAGAGCGTTGCAGTAGTCAATACGGGAAGTGATGAGGCTGTGGACAAGGATGGCGACCGAGTGAGTAGTGAGGGAGGGGCGTAGGCGGTTAATGTTACGTAGATGGAAGTAGGCAGACCGGGTAATGTTGTTTATGTGGGACTGGAAGGATAGTGAGGAGTCGAGGATGACACCCAGACTCTTGACCTGAGGGGAGGGGGAAACTAAGAAGTTGTCGACGGGAAGTTTAAAGCTGTGGATTTTGGATAGTAAAGAGTTAAAATGTAAATAAGATTATTTGTAACAATCCTTAGTTAAAACCTTAATTAAAATGTTTAAAAACAGGTTAAATACTGAAAAAGTAACTGTGAAAGTAAAAATGTATAAGGTAGTAAAATCTGAGAAAATAAAAGTTTCTTGTTTAATTTAAAGACTAGAATATGTTTAACCTTAAAGTATACTTTTACTTAGAACTGAAGTACTCACCTTCTATTTAAATTACAGATGTTGGTTGGAATGCTTTTAAGTTTGTGTTACCTTTAAAACGCACTGTGTTTTTTCTGTGTGTGACCTTTAAACCGCTGGTTGTCTAGGTGGTGTCCTGAAAACAACGTGGGCTACATTGATAATTGGAAAACTTTTCTGGGAAAACCTGGTCTGATGCGGAGAGACGGCATCCATCCCTCTTTGGATGGAGCAGCTCTTCTTTCTGGGAACATGGCCAGTTTTATTAGTCCTCCATGACTACCCAGGGTCCAGACCAGGAAGCAGAGTCGTAGTTTAACCCAGCCCTCTGCAGCTTCTGTACTGTTACCCACCCACTACCCCATAGAGACAGTGTCCTGCCCACGGCCAAAAGCACACAGATTAAATATCAGGCTTAATAAAGCAAATCATGGAAATCTCATAAATATTAGAACAAATTTAACTGAGCAGAAAACTAGAAACATTAAATGTGGGTTGTTGAACATTAGATCCATTTTTTCTAAGACTTTGTTAGTTAATGAGTTGATTTGTGATAATCAGATCTCTTTGCTCTCTCACAGAATCCTGGCTGCAGCAAGAGGACCAGTGTTGGGAGTAATGCGGTACAGAAGTAATTAATTACTGTAATGCATTGCTTTTTGTTGTAATGTGGTAATGTAAGGCATTACAGGGAAAGAAAATGGTAATATTTACTCGGTACAATTGTCAGTAACGCAGTAATTACAATGCATTTTAAACCCAGAATCAAGATGCGTTTCTTAAAAATTCAAATTGCGGGAAACCTGAAAAAAGTTCCAGTATCTGCATATATGACGTCATTTATGGACTCCGCTTTGCGGGCAGAGAGGACACAGCGGTACCGGCTCAACTACTCCAGCGGCATCCTCCACGCGGCCGCTGTAGCATTCACAAAATCGCTCCACTAAAACAAAATAATTCACCTGCGATCGTTCATATCAGCGCATGTTCTCTGGTATTCTGTACTTTTCTGACGTGCTTTGCCTCATCTGAGTTAATCTGGGCTCCGGTGATTTCAACTCATTGCTGCTGGAGCGCCGCACATGTGAAGATCCCTTTGGCTGATAGTTAGAAAGTAGGAAATCTAGGAAACAATTTTTCTGGAATACGGAGAAAACATGCAGCATGCAGGAAGGTTAGAGAGAGAAAGGGCGGGAAATTATTCAAATAAAATCAAGAAAACAAAACAAAGGGCTTGAAAAGACAAAAAGTAGGTAGATTTATCCCCAATACCCATTTTTACCAGTGAAAAGCAATAATATATAAGCATTTAATATTTATACATGTGATAGAATCAGATCACCCCAGAAGGCAGTCCCACATCCAGGGCCGTATCAAGGCATTTGGGGACCAAGGCAAATATAGGCTTGGAGCCCCCCACCACCTCACTCCCTGCTCAGTTAATATAAGATGGCAGCGTGCTGAGAGTACAGATTGTTGTTGCTTTTATTTAATAAACAATCATTTTAAAGATCTGTTTTTAACAGCAACCCTAGCTCAGACACCACATCACCTTCATGAAGTAACATCATGAACTAAAGCATCAGTTTGTGAGGGGCTAGAAATGAAAATGTTGCCCTCTGCTACGTTCCTCAGTCAGTCAGTCAGTGTGTGACTGACAATTCAAACATTGGGTTTAGTGCAGTAACATAAAATATGTTGTTCATCTCCATGAAGACACTAAACTGAAAACTCATTTCAAACACATCAGCAGTCATCTGTAGGAAATAACTTTGAGCTAAAAAAAACAAAATCTAAAATTGTATGAAATGGCTTTGTTAAAAATAAATAAACACATTCTAACCTTAGACTTTCCAGTTTACAGTGGTGACTTTCCAGTCCAACTGAAAGGAGCTTTACGCCCGAATCTCCCAGGTCGTTGTTGCTCAGGTCCAGTTCTCTCAGATTAGAGGACTGGGAGAAGAGAACTGAGGACAGAGCTTCACAGCCTCGCTCAGACAGGTTACAGCCACTCAGCCTGAACAAAATTTGGGTGCACAGGAGAGCAGAGTTATCTACACTGCTTTGATATTTAATGTGCCGTTCATTTGTTTACTTTTTATGGCGGAGCCGCGGAGTATACTTACAGAGCTCTGTTGGAGGCTTTGACCACCGGCAGAAGCCTCAGAAGAACCTCCTCTGAAGCAGAGTACTTCTTCAGGTCAAACACATCCAGATCTTTTCCTGATGACAGTAAGATGAAGACCAGAGCTGACCACTGAGCAGGAGACAGTTCATCTGTAGAGAGGCTTCCTGAACTCAGAGATCGTTGTATCTCCTCCACTAGAGAAGCATCCTTCAGTTCATTCAGACAGTGGAACAGGTTGATGCTTTTCTCTGGACACGTATTCTCACTGATCTTCTCCTTGATGTACCGGACTGTTTCCTGATTGGTCTGTGAGCCACTTCCTGATTGTGTCAGCAGGCCTCGTAGAACAGTCTGACTGGTCTGCAGTGAGAGACCCAGGAGGAACCGGAGGAACAAGTCCAGGTGTCCATTTGGACTCTCTAAGGCCTTGTCTACAGCACTCTGATGAAAAGGCTTTACTCTGCAGAATATGCTGAGATATTTTAACAGCCAAAAACTTTCAGCTTCCAAGAGATTGATGCCAGAATTGATGAAAGTCATGTGGACATGAAGAGCCGCCAGAAACTCCTGAACACTCAGATGGACGAAGCAGAACACCATGTCCTGGTACAGTCCTCGCTCCTCTTTAAAGATCTGCGTGAACACTCCTGAGTTAACCAGCACTTTCCTGATATCGACGCCACACTCCGACAGGTCTGATTCATAGAAAATCAGGTTTCCTTTCAACAGCTGATCAAAGGCCAGTTTCCCCAGAGACTCGATAATCTTCCTGTTCTCTGGACTCCAGTGTGGATCTGCCTCAGCTCCTCCATCGTACTTGATCTTCTTGACTTTGGTCTGAACCACCAGGTAGTGAATATACATCTCAGTGAGAGTCTTGGGCAGCTCTTCTCCCTCTCTGGTTTTCAGTATGTCCTCTAGGACGGTAGCGGCGATCCAGCAGAAGACTGGGATACGACACATGACGTGGAGGCTTTGGGCTCCCTTGATATGGGAGGTGATCTTGCTGGCCTGCTCCTCATCACTGAATCTTTTCCTAAAGTACTCCTCCTTCTGTGGGTCAGTGAACCCTCTGACCTCTGTCACCATGCCAACATACTCAGAAGGGATCTGATTGGCTGCTGCAGGTCTTGTGGTTATCCAGAGGCGAGCAGAGGGGAGCAGGTTCCCCCTGATGAGGTTTGTCAGCAGAACATCCACTGTGGTGGACTCTGTAACATCAGTCAGGACCTCCTTGTTGTGGAAGTCCAGAGGAAGTCGGCACTCGTCCAGACCATCAAAGATGAACACAACCTGGAGTTCTTCAAAGCTGCTGATTCCTGCCATTTTGCTTTTAGAGAAGAAGTGACGGACAAGCTCCACCAAGCTGAACCTCTTCACCTTCAGCATATTCAGCTCTCTGAAGGTGAACGGAAACAACAAGTGGACGTTCTGGTTGGCTTTGCCCTCGGCCCAGTCCAGAGCGAACTTCTGTGTTAACACTGTCTTCCCGATGCCTGCCACTCCAATTGTCATCACTGTTCTGAATGGTTCTTCTCTTCCCGGCGGGAGTTTAAAGATGTCTTCATGTCTGATCGTTGTTTCTGGTCTATATTGCTTCCTGGATGCTGTCTCAATCTGTCTGACCTCATGATCACCACTGACTATTCCAGTCCTCCCCTCTATGATGTAGAGCTCGGTGTAGATCTCATTAAGAGGACTTCTTGCTTTAGAAACACCTTCAGGTACACACTGGTATTTCTCCTTCAGTGTAGACTTGAGTGTATACCGCCAGGAAAAACGACACCCTAAAAAACAAAAACAACGTAGTAAAGAACCATTTAAAAGGTGGATGTTTTCTGATCACGTGCATGAATCATTACTGGTGAGGAGAAGCAGCTCTGGATGGACGGACAGACAGAAGGATGGGTGGGTGTTAAAGTAAGAAACCTGGAGGGTACATGGCTCTGTTTATTTATACAGCGCCAAATCATGACAAAAGACGTCTGCAGGTACAAAGTAAACATTCCAGCTGAGTTGAGTAAAGAAGACGGGGTGACATGAGTCATAAAAGCTTTGATTTTCACTTCTGAAAGTGACGTCGTTTTTCGATGTAAACATCAAAGAAAACATCAGGAAAGGTGCAGTTCTGTTGGGCAAGACCCTTTTTTCCTTTTTGGGAATTTTTTGCCTGTTTATTACATATTTAACATTGTTTAATTTTTCTGTATTTTTTTTAATTTAAAACAAAGACTTTTTGCACTACTACTACTTTGGTAAAATGAGTATGCCCCCCCCCCCCCCACACACACACACACACACACAGAGACAGCGCTCCTTTGATCGCCGTGAGATGGGGTGGAGGGGGTGCGTGCACGGAATGCCAGGAGCAATTATGACATTAGCGTGAAGGGACCTGTAAATATTAGAGGGGACAAATCTGTAAAAGAGGAAAATAATAAACAGCGCGACAGAAAAGGGAAAACAGGGTAGTATGAAATCATTTCCTGTCATGTCTGTACATGTAACTGTATATGGTGACTAATCTGCTGCAGCTGAACCTTGATTAGAAGAAAATCGTGAATAGAGCTCCAGGAGTTGACATCACTTCTCCCGGCATGCAACAGTTCAAATCGAAACGGCGCCATATTGGCAGGCAGAAGCCGGCAGCTGGACTATTTGTTATTGTCAGAAAACTCAATCAAACGGGAAATATGGTAGATTCCTGTTGTGCCCCAGGATGCAGAACAGACGCGGACGACATAAGGAATGAGCCATCTACAGGATTCCCCAAGATCCGGAGCGCCGCAAACGTTGGATCATTGTAATAAAACGCGCTAGTGACCGGGCTAAAATGAAGCTGTGGGATCCCGAGAGTAAAGGTTTTCGCTTATGCAGCGACCGCTTCATATCAGGTACTTAAACCAACGTTTCCTCAACTGTGTATGGTATTTATTTTAAATGCTTTCATTACGGTTCTTAGTGGGCTTCCTAAACTTATTTTGGCGTGGCTTTTTCTGTCTTATTACTCATAGCAACAAGTAAACATCACGTAAAACGTTGCCTCGTGAGTTCTGCGTGCTGCCGTTTACGTGTTTTATGATCACAGCAATTAACCGGCTAAGCTGTATTTAATTTTGAAGCAATGGTTGATCAGTTGCCAGATCACACATAAAAAGCACTTTGGATTGCTATTATCTGTCTCACCGAGACGGATCTCAAACAGATCCTGAGACGCTCCTGCCTGACATATTTATTTTATTCATGGAAAACAATCAGACTAGTGATTTCTCTTGGCGTTCAGTTTATACATTCAAACAGCACAGCACTCTATTTAAACTTCTTACATGTAAATCTGTTATTTGTCCATCCATCCATCCATCCATTTTCATCCGCTTATCCGGAGTCAGGTTACGGGGGCAGTAGCTCCGGGGAAATCCCAAGGGGTTCCCTGGCCAGGTCCGGTAAGAAGTCCGCTCCGACAGCTTCTGGCGTTTTTAAAAAGTATCCCAGGGGCACGGTAAGGGTCGGAGATGTTTAGTCTATTTAATTTCTGACTATATAAAACGATTTCTTCGGTTTTAAAGTGTGAAGTAAACTCAGACGAAGTAAAATCCAAGCCGATCCCGTTCATGTTCATGTTTAAGATCCGTGTTTGTTTACCTTTCTTGACTGCCAATATGGCGTCTACTAACTGAGAGCCACGTGGGGTCCGGAGCTCTATTGAACTGAAATCTCAATTTCTGGTACAAAAATGAACGAAATTCAAACTTTCCCTGAAATGGTTCAATCCTAGTAAAAGACGTTTAAAAAATTTGTTTAAAGATGTTTAAATAAAATATTGAATTTAACTCTGTGTCTATGTTTTCTATGTTTTTTTTAAATATATTTCATTAATTATCAATATGATTTTTTTTTAGCACCCAACCCTAGTATACAATCCTGGAAGGACGGGTGGGTGGATGGATAAGTACGAAGCTTGAGTGAAATCTTACTGCTCTGAAGATGTTCAGCCATCTTGTCCTGCTTCATCCTCCTGAGAAAGTGCTGCATGACCTTCAGAAATGCTTCTCTAGCGCTCAGCTGGTCTTCATCCTCACACTCCATCATCTTCTCATGAACCGTCTCACTCTCTGAGGAAACTGGGTCATCTGGACTAAGAACCTTCTGGATCATCTTCAGTTCATTCTTTACAAAAGTAACAATGTTGTCCTCCAGCATCTGGAGAAGAATAATAAATAGAATGACTTATCACCATGACAACCCACTGGACCACAGAGTGAAGCCCGGAGGTGACTGTAAACACAACAATGTAAGAAGTAGTTGATATTATACAGACCACAAATAAAGATTCCACGTGGGTTTGGTGCTGTGGTGCAGACGGATAACTGTGGACCTCTGACATCTGCTGATCCAGTCTGTTAAGAAATCATGAAGAATTATCTCACGTATCCTCCCAGAAACACACAAGGAAGAGAGACCAGGCACGGTTTTAACAGATCAACTGTGTAACGGAACGAAATGACTGTTTTCCATCTAAAAGTCCCCCCCACCCCCACCCCCCAACCCACCCAGCAAGATCTAATCTACATGAGATATTGCTCAAGATCTCATAAATTTGCTTCTAAAGAAGACCAAGGACTCTCTCTTTTTAATAAATCAAAGAACTCTATTTTTAATAAGCTAATCAAACAAAGTGTTAGTCAATAATAAAATGTGAACCAATTTGTGAAATCAAAATATTAATGACTTTATTATAATCCTACAGAATATAATAAGTAACATAACTTTAAATGTTGCCACTAGGACTGATCTCACGTAGCGTTAAGACATGACACGTTGCTTTACTGATCCAATCAGAATCTTCCAGATCTGACGGAGGCGTGGTTTTGGTGGTGCTTGGTAAATCTGACATCTTTTCATTCGACCATAAACCAAAACATCCGAAGTATAAAACTATGCCCACGCCATCTTTAATGCCAGTTCAAAGTGTTCTAGAGAAGTTGTCGGAGTGGCCAATCCGTAACTTTCCTCTTCAGCCGAAAGAACCAACGGCAAGCTGGATAAAATCTGTTGCTGTTCCAGCTGCTGCAGCGGTTCCTTTCAGAATAAAAGCTGAACCATCACGACCCCTTTTTGGGTCTCGCTAGATGCCAATAAAACTGTCGTGACCCGGAAGTATCTCAAAGACTGGACTGGTCGGTGACCGCGGCTGTGCTACAGGCTTCGGCTCCAGAAAAGGTCCAAGCTGGACCTCTACACCTCCTGATCTAGACGGGGACTTCCGAAAGGGTATGTAGATCGACAAAGTGGCGTCTCAATGTGTGTTTATGAATCTCCAAACCAAAGCTTAGCGCGAAAATATCTTCTTCACTCCCACCAGAACTAATCGTTTCTCCGGATTTGCTAGTTCTGAACAACATACACCATTCTCAGTCTTACCTCACCTTAGTTACACCATACACCTAGTGTTGAAGTTAGTCTAGTTTTAATTTTAGTAAGAAATCTTTAAACTTTTGAAACTTGACTCACTCTCTTTTATTGAAGTTAATACAGAGTTTTGCTCAATCCCTGCAATAAAAAGATCCAATCTTCTGGTTAAATCTACTTAAAGATCCATTAAGGTGATATTTCATATTTCTGTCATGACTCCCAATCTTTCACCCTCCTCTGCCTCCTCATCAAGCCTTCAGCCTTCATGCAGCACACCTGGTCCCCTCATCAAGCTGCAGCCGAGCCCTGTTTCCACAGCAACCTCAGCCTCATCAGCTTCATTCATCTCACCTGTTCCTGTAATCAGCTCATCCCACACACCTGCTCCCTCTGCTATTTAAATCCCAGCCTGCTCTCCAACCAGTGCCAGATTATTGAACGCTCCTTGCTAGTAAATCTTCCAGCCTTTTACCCTGCCTGATCTCAGCCTCCGGACCTCGTTTTCACTCCTACTAAATCAACTGAAGCTCTTTCCTGTTTCAGAGCCTGACAACAACCCGTACTGCACACCGGAAGCATCAGCGGCGGGAACGACGCTGCTTCAGACAGAACCGTTATGCCGGGGACACACCGGCCGCGGAAGCACCGAGAAGCGAATCGCTCACGAAATTCGGCCGCTGCTCGCCGCTCCTCAGTTCAAATCAGACGCGCCCCAGTCGAGGCGCTCCTCGGCTCCGCTGTAGTTTTTCTTTTAAACACTTGGTGTCCTCCATTTCCTCTCTGCCTTTTCTCAGCTCTTTTCCTCTACGTTTGAGTGTGTGTGTGTGTATGTGTGTGTGTTCTAGCTCACCTCTCTGCTGCCTTAAAGAGAATCTCAAGATCCTTAGATTGGTCGCTCTTGAAGGACACACAGCTGGGTTCGGGTCCTGGTCCAGATTTAGGCTCTTGCTGATTCCTGTAAATTAATATTTTGTGTTGATGAGAGCGGAGCTGACACATGGCAAAGATCAGTGACCGCATGCAATCTCCTGGGTTTTCTGACATAGGACCTTTTAACTGATTAGAGGGAGGGACTGATAAGTAGCGATGAAGAAAATAATCTAATAATAGATTTACTGAGATGCGGAGATAACTGATTATAGTGGAAATGCAGCAGTGTGGCATCCTGATTAGTCAGAGTGGACGTGTCCTCCACATTTATCAGTAGGAGATATCGGTGCGCCTTGATGTGGTGTTGCAAGGCTGAGCGCTGGAGTTCTAACCAGAGAAGAAGAAGAAAATATAATTTCTATAGCGCCTCTCAAGATAAAAATCACGAGGCGCTTCACAAAAACAAAAAATGTAAAAATTTTAAAAAGAATTTAGAAAATGTTTAAAAATATATTTTAAATGAGCAAAAATAGACAATTGTGATTAAAAAATGTAAAGAAAGAGAGAGAGGGAACAGGAAAGAGGGAAATCAGTGAATCCTGAGGAAGGTGGGACAGGTGGGGAGAGCAGAATAAAGAGAGAGGGGTGAAGAAGGTCATACAAAAAGAGACCAAATATGCACTGAGTAAGCCTGATGGGTTGAGTCTTGCTATTCCAGCTCGGGCAGCGAGAGAGCGAGATGCACGGTATATCTGTCCTCCATCCGTCTGATATCTGCACATCTGTACAGCAACCAGAACTGATGTCTGAGTACCGAACACAAGCCTCACAGTCTTACTCTCACAGGTAGAGCGTTATAGATTCAGCTGGATTCCTCCACTTGATATCTAAACTTTACTAGATGCTTTTGGTTGTTTTTAATCCCAAAGAACACAGAGACAGAAATGAAGAGAATGGGGGGAGTTCACAACGATAAACAAATGATGTACAAGATTCACTAAGCAGTCAGTTCTGGTGGTTTGTTGTACACTTGCCATCCAGTCTGTTGCATTCAGATGATCAGATATAGTGGCGACAGCAGCCTGACTGTTTAAGGAGTCATGGATACTAAATAAGTCCCGACTGATGACAAGGAAAATGTTCAAATCTCATCAGAACGTTGCTGAGCACGCTGTTGCTAAAAAAACAGTTTGACCCAGAAGTCTCGTGTTCGTTTGAGAAAGAAATTCTCTTTTCTTTGGACAATGATGCCTAGAGACCAGCGTACTGCTCCAGCCTTTGTGAATGTTTTAGGGTTCACCGTGTTTCTTTAAAACGACTCTTGAGCAGAGGAAAAAAAAGAATGGCCTCATTACAAAGTTATGGTATAACGTGAATAATAAACTGTCCGATAACAGTGTAATCGTGTTTTTATCCTCTTTATGGATTAGATAGATGTGAACACTAATTTTCTCGATATCGAATTTAGCAGCAAAGGACTTTCTGATGACGGAGATTCACCCTTTAAATCATGTTCTCGTATGAAATTTAACTTGTGATATATCTGTTTCCTGAGAGGAAGAAGATATAATAGTGTTTTAGAAAGTGCAACTAAAATGTAATATTTAATATACTTATTAATTCATTAATTTCACTTTTAATGTTTGGATATCTCTGAACACCTACTTTAACTGTTTTAACAAATAGGGAGACCAGAAACATCAAATAGCTAAGTTAAAGCTAAGCTACAATTGCTGACTGCTTTATTGATGTAGCTTTTGTGTTAGCTTGTGAACTCCCTGCATTAGTAAGACTGCGTGTTGATACCATCGACATTTAAATATTGGACAATGGGTTTCCATACGCTCCAATAACACGTTTTGGAGGAGGAATGGGAGGTGGTCACCACTATGGGGTGCCATTTGTAAAGTCAAACAGTCATAATCTAACAGCAATATTTTTGGTTATTTAGCATATCATAAGAGAAAAAATTGGGAGTTCACTTTTTCGAAGTCATATTTTCATCATGTTATTCATACATTTATAAATGTTAAAGTTTCCAAATAAATATTTAGTTAGCAAGCTAAATATTTAATTTGTAGTTAAATATTTATTTTGCAAACTAAATATTTAGTCCTGATCTTAATATTTAGTTTGTAAAATAAACATTGAATTCACTAACTAAATATTTAATTTACTAATTAAATATTTATTTTGGAACTAAATATTTAATTTGTAAATTAAATATTTATTTTCCGAAAAAAATATTTAGATCCCAGCTAAACATTTAGTTTGCAAAATCAGTATTTGGGAAATAAATATTTAAGTCTGACCCAAAAATATAAAATATAGTGTGGAGCTAAATAACATCGTGGAAAATAAATATTTAGCTGGTACTTAAACATTTAGCTAATACGCAAATTCGCTTGCCAATAAGCGGAAGTTGGTTACCAAAATAAAAGCTGGATCTCGCTAACCTCTTTATTAACTCTTGCTCCAAACCAGAACTTGTTTTATCTCTGGTTCTATTCTTCTTCAGCCAATATGTCGGACATGTTCAGAAGAGTTGAACTGGAGATAAAACAAGTTCTGGTTCGGAGCAAGAGTTTATAAAGAAGTTAGCGAGATCCAGCTTTTATTTTGGTAACTAACTTCCGCTCATTGGCAAGCGAATTTCCATCCCAGAGCTCCACAAGCCGGCAGCCCACGCAGCAGACAGAAGCCGCGATCAGACAGAGATGCGCCGAGCTGCGGGGAGGGGAGAACTGGGTGGAAAACATCGGTCTCCCGAGAGCTCCACAAGCCGATAGTGGGAACCCAGCTCCACCAACATGTCATATTTCAACCCATTTTCTAAAGTGCAGCATTATGTTAAATGCACTGGGTTTTACCCTATTACATTTAAATTTCATGGTTAAACAGTACATGTTAAAATCTAATCTCAGCTCGGCAGTGACCTAAAATACATAAATATAATTTTACTTACTGAAAAAAATGAAGTGGAGACTCCTTGGATGCTCTATTAGAGCAATTAATGCCTCAGCAAGTCATTTTGTCCAACAATTGCACAAAAATATCCAAAACAGAATGCACACACACAGAGACTCAAAATCCCGGAACAGTTTCCAGGCCAGACCGAGGTGGTCACGTGGGTCTGATGCTCATTAATTATACAGAATTTTAGGCTTTTAATACACTTAAACAGAAGAGTGAGAAAAACATTCACCCCCCTCAGAGTTGTCATGAGTGTAAACTAGATAATTTAAACCAAAAACATGTTTTGGTACCAGGCTGTAAACATGTTTATTTCTGCTGTGAAATTGGTATTTTTAACATGGGAGTCAATGAGGATTTGCTCACTTCTGGCACCAGCCCCTAGTGGATGAGGGTGGAACTGCAATTTTTGGTACTTCCGGGATTGCTTCAATTTTTGAGCCGCATTGTGGGGGCTTGGTTGATACTGATACAATTAGTTATGAAACATGGTGCCTTTGCAATAATTCCCTGATAAAGCTTTAAATGCTAAAGTGCCCACATTTAAGAACTAAGAACGTTTACAAACATTAGTTAATTTCATCCTTACCTTTCCTCTTTGAAACCCACCGAGTATGGTTGAAACAAGAGCGGCCGCCAAAACACACCAACTTCCGGCCGAGGTCTTTCGCTCGTCGATTTTCCGGTAAAAGTAAGGCACGCTTAAATGCTTAAAATCCTTCCTAAATAATCCACACTCCATTTGGTTTTTTATACCAAGTAAGGTCTTTAACACACTGGGGGGTGTCGATTTTTCTCTAAAATGTGACTTTGAAATTACTAGGCTACCTATTAAACTCTCTGCATTCCATAAACAGGTCCTTCTTTATTGGAAAATGTTATTTAAACATAATTTCACTCCACATAATAGCCCAATTTGGAACAATAGATATATGCTAATGAACAGAAAATCTGTTTTTATCCAAGATTGGTTGTCAAAAGGTGTTTGGGCAATTGCCCATTTTGTAGATAAATAAGGACATGTTCTAGAACATCAAGATTTTTGCCTAAAGTTTAATTTCCAATGTTCTGAAAATAAATTTAATCGGGTTATAAAATCCATTCCACTGTCACTTAAAAACATAGCTGTAAATGATATAATATATTCTGACATCTCCCCCAGGTTAAGACAACTATATATAGATGATGTCCGATTTTGTGATGTTAAATGCATAATAAGTTTCTAAGATCTTCATTAAGGAGTCTTTATTATCCAAATTTACTTAGACGTAATTACATATTAAAAGATTTCCAAAGGGAAGAAATTGAAAAAATAAGAAGTGATTATATCACCTTCCCTATCGCTCCTAAAGGGAAAGAAGTCCAATTTAAAATTTTGAATAAAATTTACCCAACAAATAGAATCCTTGGGGATAGATTCAATATAGAAGCTGGTAATTGTGTATTTTGTGAAACAGAAGAGGAGGACTTAGACCATCTATTTTTTGTGCAATTTTATACAAATGTTTTGGTTGGATTTTCATGCCTGGCTTTGTTTCAATGGGATTCAAATTACCCCATTTACCTTAAATATGATCATGTTTGGAGTGTTTTTGAAAGAAAAGAAAGTTAATTATGGTGTTAATGTGTTATTAATTTTGTGCAAACAATTTATATATAAATGTCGTTTTTTAAGACCAAACCAACACTAGCTTATTGGAAAAACGACTTAAAATTATTGGTTAAATCTTTGATTTTAGTTCAAAAGAAAAAGGCTGATTTTTTTATTTCCTTTGTAGATTTTGAGTTAGTAAGCTAATTATCTGTTAATTATGTGACCCCATCTTTAGATTTTCTTTTTTTCATATACATGAAAGTGTTTAATATGTAAGGAATGATTATTCTCTGAATATGTAATGTAAGGTGCATTTTGTTCGTATATTATCTTTTCTAATAATTTTTTTTTTCATAAAGTCATGACACGCCATCTTGTTCTCGCTAGAAGGTTCTTCCGGTGACGCGCCAGCTGTCTGGAGCTAGGTCCTACTTCCGGTAGCAGTCACACACTGCTAGGGTCCAGTTGCTCACCTCTCAGGTTCCTCACTCAGACTGGTTTTAGAAGGACAGACCCCCTCCACCCTGTCCTCACGTTGCTCCATGGTCCTTACACACCTACAGCTGTCTGCAGCAGAAACACGAGTCATTTACCTGAGCTTCTCTTCTTGATCAGCTCTGACATGTTCGGTGTTGATTCATCAACCTGCCACTTTTACAACTCAGACAGACTCAGATTCACGTCAACAAGCCAGATAAGTCCTTACCAAGAGCTCCACTCTCTCAGAAAGGATGGATACAGTCCGTCATTCCTGTTTCAGACTCCTACACTTCGAGGAAATCACCGACGCAACGACGAGCAAGAAGAGAAAGTGAAACCTGTTTCCAAGAACCCTGAAGAAATCTTTGTAGTATATAGGTGGTCACCAGAGGGCGACAAAACCCGACAATAACCCCAACACACACGTAAATAGAGTGATTTGATCAAAAATACACACACACAAGGTTTTGAAAGACTTATGTTGAAGTTAAAGTATCAATTCAAGCTTTCTACTCGAGTAAAGGTAGAAAAATATTGGTTTCAAAACTACTTCGGGTAAAATAATAAACAAAAGCTTAAAGGTGTAATGTCAGATGCTTTTCTGAAGCATTTTCTATTGCTTGAAATGCCTTTCACATCCCAGTAGAAACCAACTCATAATCACAGTAACTTTAGTACGGTGGCCCAGAAGTGCAAACCACAAAAACAAATCACTTAATGCAACAACAAATTGAAACATGCAAAAACAAATCACAAAACGCACAACAAACTGAAAAGCGCAACAACAAATTCACTAAGTGCAACTGAAAGTCACTGAGCGCAAAAACAAAGTGGATTGAGGAGGGTGAAAAGAATGATGCATACTTCTGTAATCTGGAAAAAAGGAGACAAAAACAGAACAGTATAAAATCAATATTGATAAATAATATAGAAATTACTGATGACGAGATAATTTCAAAGGAAATTCTTAAATTTTATGACAATTTGTACTCCTCAAAATTCTCTGAAGAAAATTGTAATAACTTCCTGAACAGTATTGAAATGCATATTCCTAAAATCAGTGATGACTTCAGACTTTTACGTGATGACAATATAACAAGCTTAGAGTTGGATAAAACTAGCCTAATTTACAGGTGCTGTAGTGCACCTGCAGAATCACAGCCTGTGTGTGACCTCCTAGCAGCAACGTTCAGTTCAGTGATGCTCTTGCGTTAAAGCTGGTGGTGCATGTTTTTATTGCCCTGTGTTGTTTACCAGATGGAACAAGTTTGAAGAGATGGTTAGCGGGGTGTGTTGAGTCCTTTAGGGTGTTTGTGGTTTTCTGGAGGCAGCGAGTGGTGAAGATGTGATCCAGGGCAGCCAGGTGTGTGTTTGTTATTTTCTCTGCAGTTGTAATTGCTCTCTGCAGGGCCTCCCTGTCAGCTGTACTACACCAGGATGCTGTTGGTCAGGATACTTTTGTGGAGCAGTGATAAAACTACACCAGCGGTTTTTGTGGCCGGTTGATCTTCCTGATGCCTTTACCTTGGTGTGTTCCAGCACTGGAGGTGTTAAAGCTACAGGCCTGTAGTCATTGAGGCTCATTATTGCAGACTTTTGGGTATTGGTACTATTGTGGAGGTTTTTAGACAGCTGGGGACAGAGCACTAGGAAAGAGACATGTTGAAGATGTCTGTGAAGACCTCAGCCAGCTCCGCTGTACAGTCGCGTAGCACCCTTCCCAGAATGCCACCTGGACCAGCTGCTTTCCTTGCATTAACACCTCTGGGTGTACGCTGTACCTCAGCGGTCTGCAGGATGAGCACCTGGCTGTTGCATGTTGGTGCTGGAGCTGGAGTCGTGGTTCCAGCTGTCATCACCTCATGGCAGCCAAAGAAGCTGTTGGCCTCTCTGATTCCCCACTTCAGCTCTGACCTGGCAGACCTGGCATCGCCAGACCTGAAAGCTTTGTCAAAGAAGAAAGAAACAATATTTAGTTTAGCGCCTCTCGAGATACAAATCACAAGACGCTTCACAAGAAAGAAAATTAAAAATAATTATTTTAAAATTATTAAAAATATCATAAAAATGGGAAAAGTTAAAATTGTGATTTTAAAAAATGTGAGGAAAGGGGAAAAGATGATGAATAAGAAACAAGTGATGGATCTAATTGACATTGACGCCGGATGTAAAAACATGTTGAGTCTATATTCACTAACTGTTTTTAATCAGTAAACATAAATTAAGGAGTATAAAAACAAAAGGAAGGCTTTCAAATTGTATAGTTACAATGTTTTGTTTTGATGACGAGTGATAAAACTTATTTCGTTAAATTTAAATTTATTTAAAAATTTATTTCGTGTTGAAGCTTAAAACGTTTATTGTGAAACTCTAAACAGGAAGTTCCACGTGTGACTTCCTCTAGCTTAACAAGTGGCTGGCTAAACAAACCCAGACGGGCTCGTTTGAGGCTGCCGCGGTACCCAGCCTGATTTCTGGCTCTAGTTCCCGTTCGGGGCTCGGAGCGCAGACGTTTCCGGTCCGGTCCGGTCCGGTCCGACGGTGAAGGACAGGTGAGTCGCCGCGGCCGCTCTTCCGCAGGTCTGGGAGTCCCGGGAATCCATTAATCTGTTTAGCCTCGCTGTAAGCGGCTCTCACACACGCACATCCATCAGCATAATAAATACTGTTGTTAGGCTGAATGAGGACTTGGGGATGGAGCGCCTGCAGGGCCCCGTTCTGGGTCAGAACCAGACCTGTTCGGTAACCGGCGGATGGACCGTGCTCATTCTCCCGGGGATCGAAGGCTTTATCCCGACTCTTAAGAGGAAAGAAAGCCACCGGGGTCAGGCATCACGTTCGCCGAACTAACGGAGCGAACCGGGCCTCCTCTCGCAATGGCACGGTGAGGATGCGTTCACGGACCGCCGGAACAGGGAGAACTGCTGACCCGGATCGTCTCTAGAGCTCCTGGTGGGTTTCTGTCCGCGCAGATGGATCTTCTGACTGGCTAGAAGGACCTGGATCTCACAGACCAGGTGATCTAAGCATTCCCACACCTGGGAGGATTCACTCAGGCTGATTTGGACACTACGATGGTGGGCGGTACCGGGCCCGGCACAGTGGGCCTCAGGACTACTCAGGTGTAGCAGATATTTGGAGTACCCTGTGGCGCTCCATCAGCACCATGGACTACCACACCGAGTGTTGCTTCTGTGATGCTGAGGACGGAGGTCCAGATGACCCGCCTCTGCACAGCATCCATGCACCCAACCGGGTCCGACCATCATCCTACCGGGCCCTGAGGAGTGCTGTGTCCAGTCTGGCCCGCATCGATGACTTCTTCTGTGAGAAAATTGGTTCTGGCTTCTTCTCTGAGGTCTTTAAGGTGTGTGTGTTACTTTTCCTGCTTTAAACAGTCTAATCAAACCTCTTGTTGGCTTTAACATGTTTAAATAAAAGCTTGTTGCCCTCCAAACCCCTTAACCCACTTAGGCCCTTGCAACCAGGGCTGTTCATTGATGGGAATCACCACAATCCCAGTCACCACGCTGGTTGTAGCAGCAGCAAAACAGTTCGGTCCAGTCACGCTCCATGGTAGCCTCAGCAGGTCTACCAACAGTCCGAACAACTTTAGTCCAGCCAATCACAGCTCTTCGTTTAAAAAGTTTTCACATCAACTTTTAACCATTTAGACTCATGCCTTTCTTTGAGGCCTGAGCAGCAAGAGGTACTTAGAAGTGAAACAGTGAGAATCTGGTGCAAAAGTTCGGTTCACTTGGCCTTACGCCCTGAATCACGCGTGTTGTGTTCAGTTTAAATGTGTTTCGACCGATGGTTTCGATTATCTGAGGATCGTTAGCTTGTAAAACGACTACTACACAGTTACATGGCCTGCCAGGCTAGTCTTTTGCTGCATCCCATAATAACTTCCACAATGCACCAACACCACATTGGTTTCCGTTGAGTACTTGCAGACAATTTATCACTCTTTGTGTTACCTACCCACAGTTTTGGGGAGTAACAGAATACTAGTACCGCCGTTATGTATTTGGAATACTAATTATGAGTAACTGTAATCTGTTACCGTTACTATTTGTAAACATGGTATTGTACAGTTACTTTCATAACATAGAATACTTGCGTTTTCCCAGCCTGGCTAGCCATCTGATTTGTATGAATAAATAGTGTGGTGCCTGCCACTCCAACGCGATGCGACCAGCAGAACAATGATAGCAAGCATCCAGCAAGAGCCAAGGCACCGGACTCAGCTTAAGCTTGGTTTATGCTTGACGCGTTTACTTTCCGCGCGGCGATGCGGCTCGCGGATGGAACGCGGTTCACAACTCGCAGCGTTTATGGTTCATGCGGCTCGTCTCTGCGGTGAGCCAATATTCTCCCAAACTGTAGGGGGCAGCATGGAGCTCTACGGCATGCATCCAACACTACACCGTAGTAGAAGTAGAAATTACTGTTTACAACATGGCATTCCAGCATTTTTAACAGCGTCCTCGTCTTTTCCGACAGTGCGAGCTATTTCTCTCCAAGAATTATTAACAACATGTTGATCACGGTGATCTCTGAGAGCTGAATCCTACAAATGTCCGTATTTACGAACCTCTGCCATACTAGTTCTTGCAGGTCCGCCATGTTTTTCCGCGTCCGACCGTCCGTGTGGTTAGAAATTTTCCTAGGTGCGCGGTGTGGAAAGTTTGGGCCGTGTGGAGACGCGGTGGAGGGGCGTGGTTGTTAAAATGACGCAATTTCGCCGCGCGGAGCCGTGCGGACCTCGCAGACGCGTCAATTATAAACCAGCCTTTACACGTTAGCATCGGCACGACCCCAAACGGTATCAAACGGCACCAGAATTTGGTTTCACACACAGGTCAGATTTGCATTTTTGGTGCCGAGGAGACTCTTTTTCTCAGACCTTCTCCCCTGGGTCAGACTGGGACCGAGGTGACACTACAGACTGATTGGCCGGCTGAAATTATGCCTGCCTTGTCCGATCTGTGAGAAGAATGAGCCAGCGGGTGGTTCCCCGCATGAGAGAAGAGAATAGCTGTGTGTGTGTGTGTGTGCGCACCTGTTCTCCGCATCGGAGCTCTCGTTATTAAAATAACGTGCACAGCAAATTAATACAATAATGTGGTTCAGAGTTTCCAAAAGCAACACAGCCCATGTCCGCCTTTTGGAGCGGACTCCCGCGCGTATTAAACCCCGCTCACAGGTTCGGTGGATTCTGCATTCCTGAGAAGTCCCTCACTGCACCTCCCGTTCCAGACCAAACTCACGCCATCCCGCCCGACACAACCCCGTCCGTGCAGCTAACGTGTAAGCGCCATAGTGAACTACACGATGAAACAGCCAAACGGAACCACTGTCCCATTCCTCGGCATGGAACCCCTTCTCATGGTGCAAAAGAACGCTAATAAAAACAGCACAATCAGAACAGAAGACTAACAACATCCACACAACCCTGGCAATAAAACCTTAACAAACCACATCAAAATAGAACGAAACAACTGAAAAGCGGTTACCCACAATGCACCTTCGCCGCTGCTGTTCCGCAGTGGGCGGAGTCACAACAATAGTCTGGCAACTGTCCATTGACCGCTCTCAGCCATGTGTCAGGATCTATGTTGTCTTTCCAACTGTCTCATTCTACTGGATAACAAATAACGTGACATTTGTCGCAGATTTTTTTCTGTCAATAACTAAAAGCAGTCAACGATAACTGACATTAACGAAAATCCAATCAGAAAATGGAAAAGATAGGCAAATGGCAAAAAGAACCAATCAGCATTTTATGAGGGGAGGGGCAGGGCCAAATGAAAAAAGAACCAATCAGAGCTCAGGTTGGACGTTTGAACAGGCTAGCGGTAACCATATGCCGGTAATAGTTGAACAATTTACGTGTAAAAGAAGAGAAAATGTCCACGGCTGGGAGGACGAGCGGTAAAGTGACGGTGTGTATTTTCCCTGGCGATAGGGGCTACATACCTACATCATTGCAAGCATTGTTTTTGTGTTCAAGTAAGACTTTACGAACGGATGGCCATTAGGGTCAAAAATCCTCAGGAGTACAACCTCCAGCAAAATGACAAGCACATCAGATTCCCTTTCATCAGTGGCAACGAGTGAAGAGGTCAATGTGTAAAACAACAACTTTATTAATGGTGACAGTTTTGTTACCATATGGCGTCGCCTACACACTTAGACCCGCTCCCATGTAATTTAGACCTGATTTTTATGGTTATATGTTACGAAGCCGGCAATATTTTTCAACAACTGGGCATGTTTTCATTCATTTACAATATTTCAATGGATATTTCCAGAGATTAATGGTAAAACTGCACATTGTCCCTTTAACGTGAGCATCTGAAAAGTGTTTGCTTGGTGAGTAGTAAGTAAGTAAGTAAGTAACTTTATTTCTATAGCACCTCTCACAGACAAAAAGGTCACAAAGTGCTTCACAAGTTAAAAGGCAACAACATATAAATACAGTAAAATACAGCCACAATATACATAGTGTCAAATACAACCAATCCGAATGAGACTAAGTTTAAAATGCCTGGAGAAACAAATGGGTTTTGAGATTGCTCTTAAAAACACCAACTGAGTCGATTGAGCGTAAAGACAGAGGTAGCTCATTCCAGAGCCTAGGAGCGACGGCCTGGAATGAGCGATCTCCTCGTGTCCTGAACTGAGTACGTGGGACCATTAAAAGGTTTTTTGATCCAGTGATCTCAGCCTGCGAGAAGGCGTGTAAGGGCAGAGCATGTCTCGAACATACAATGGAGCCAGACCATGCAGCGCTCTGAAAGTCAGCACAAGAATTTTAAAATTGATGCGAAATGTGATTGGAAGCCAATGAAGAGCTTTTAAAATGGGGGTAATGTGGGCCCTTCTGTTGTCACGGGTCAGAATTCTAGCTGCACAATTCTGGACTTGTTGTAAGCGGGACAGCTCTTTTTTGTTTAGACAAGAAAATAAACTATTACAGTAGTCTAAACGGGATGATGTAAACGCGTGACTAATCAACTCAAGATCAGCTTTAGACACCATTGTTCTGAGTTTAGAAATTTGTCTCAAGTGGTAAACACAGTTTCTAGTTAACTGCTTTGAGTGATGTTCAAGAGACATTCCCTTGTCAAAGAAAACTCCAAGGTTTCTAAGGGTAGGTTTTACAGACAAACTCAGATCACCTAACTGCTGGTGAATCCCTGGAACAGCATCATCGGGGGCAATCCACACATCCAGGGTTTCTCCTGGGTTTAACAGTTACAGCGGTAGGAGAGGGTGGAGTGTTGGAGCGGACCATCTGGTCATTTGATGGTTTTCATGCTGTAGCCGTAATATAATCAGTAGGGATGTAAGAAAATATCGATATGGCAATATATCGTGATTTTTTTCCTGCGATTATTACATCGATATTCAAAAGTCGCGTATCTAATTCTTGAAAGAATTTACATGCAAACTTTTGTGTATTTTCTTTTCGTTTTGTGCAATTCAATCGCCACCCGCTAGGTGGCAGCAGTGTGCAACGGGTTTTGTTTCCACGATTGAAATGTAAATCCCTCCATCATGGTTCAGATACCTCATGTTAAACATGTTACGTATCAGTTTGGACTGTTTATTGAACATTCTTACAATAAATTCAGTAAAAAAAATTGCTTGTAACGTCTGACTGAATGTATCGCAATATATCGTGATATATCGTATCGTCTCCCCTGTATCGTGATATGTATCGTATCGCCAGAATTTCAAAAATACACATCCCTGATAATCGGCATTCGCTGTTCTAGCTGTGTTTATGTGAGGATAAAATTTCAGGCAGCTCAGCTCACTTTGCTAAATTAGTGAAGGGAAAACTAAGAAGTTCACCTGAACACCGTTCTTACCTGTAGTGGAATTCTGCATGCTTTCCTCTGCTCTCCGTGGGGATTAGGGCACCGGGAGTGTTTAAACGAGAGAAAAGCGTGAACATGTCAGTGCCTGTCTGAGTAAAGTGTGTAGCGAAGCGGTTTACAGCCTTAAATCAGCCAAATAATTGTAAAAAGTAAAGCTGGCTACTTCGCTGATATTTTGCCTTTTGCTGGTTGTTTTTAGAACATAACCCAAGCGATAAACGAGGGACCACTGTAACAAAAATAATTTAATTGTTTTATTTATTTCTTCCCATTCAGTACTACCCTCTGTTTTCCTGTGGGAGTAGCTACCAACGACTGTAATAGACTTAAATGCTGTTTTAAAAGGGACGTATTCTAAGTATTTAGAGTGCAGTACCAGGATTATGCAAAGTAACAATACACATTACAAAATACCAGGGATGTATATTTTTGAAATTCTGGCGATACGATACATATCACGATACAGGGGAGATGATACGATAAATCACGATATATTGCGATACATTCAGTCAGACGTTACAAGCAATTTTTTTACTGAATTTATTGTAAGAATGTTCAGTAAACAGTCCAAACTGATACGTAACATGTTCAACATGAGGTATCTGAACCATGATGGAGGGATTTACATTTCAATGGTGGAAACAAAACCCGTTGCACACTGCTGCCACCTAGCGGGTGGCGATTGAATTGCACAAAACGAAAAGAAAATACACAAATGTTTGCATGTAAATTCTTTCAAGAATTAGATACACGGCTTTTGAATATCGATGTAATAATCGCAGGAAAATATATCACGATATATTGCCATATCGATATTTTCTTACATCCCTACAAAATACATTTTAAAGTAGGTATTCTGTATTCTGTAACTAGTTTTACAAAGTATTCTCTCCATTACTGCCGACCCAGTTCAGTCGACCAACGCCGGGTTTTCTGACCCTGCATGTAAACTCACTGACTGCTCAGTCAGTGTGTGTGTGTGTGTGTGTGTGTGTGTGTGTGTGTGTGTGTGTGTGTGTGTGTGTGTGTGTGTGTGTGTGTGTGTGTGTGTGTGTGTGTGTGGATTTGTGCAGATCAGGGGGGTGATGGGAAATCCATAAAGCCTATTAGCTCTACTCTATTATTACACAGAAACACGGAAGCCTCCACAGAAGTCTGCCGGTGAACGTCGGTCCCAAACACGTTGTTCACACCTCCAGTCCCTCACGTTACCACCGGAGCACCACCCATCTTCTGGAGAAAGCACGAATTTTCCCATTCCCATTTGGTTCCCTGTTGATTTTTCCTTGTGTTTGCTCCTCAGGTGCAGCACCAGATCACAGGACAAGTGATGGCTCTGAAAATGAACACGCTCGCCAGCAACAAAGCTAACATGCTCCGAGAAGTGCAGCTGATGAACAGACTCAGTCACCCCAACATCCTCCGGTAGGTTCCCCCTCCGTCCGCTGGTCCTCGGGTCTGATCCTGCTGTGGCGAGTTTAAAGTCATGGGAGTAAAATATTCTTGCTGCTCACTTTGGGCTCTTTGGGTTCTACAGCAGACAACCATCTGGTCTTTATGGGGTCCAGAAGTGTTCTGGGCTGTGTAGCTTTGTTTCTGCTCAGCTCTGTGAAGATCCCACTGCAGCACCATGGTTCTGTTGTAGTTCTGCTGTTGCGTTTGGGTCCCGGTTCTGTTTCATGACCTGGTTTGGTCCAAACGTCAGCTGTCAGGGGGTCTTGGTGGACTAAGTGAATCCCAAACCATCAGCCTTCCACCACCGTGCTGACAGCTGTGATCAGCTGTGTGTGCAGCAGTGCATTCTGGGTGAACAGTCTTGTGGTCTGCTCAGATGAAACTTTAAAAGAAAAGAAAGGAAACGATCTTTTCTGCGGCGCCTCTGGAGATAAAAATCAGGAGGCGCTTCACAAAAGCAAAAAATGAAAATGTAAAGTTTATTTTTTCGAAAAATGATTAAAAATGTTTAAAATGAGAAAAAAAACATAAAAAAGTGATTAAAAATGTGAGGAAAGGGAGAGAGAAAATAATAGGAAAGAGGGGAATCAACGGATCGTGGGAAAGGCAGAGTAAGAGCAGAACCAGGAGAGGGAGTTGAAGGTCCCACCAAACCTGAACAGGTGAGTTTAAAGGAGACCACTGAGTCCATTGATCTCAGGCTCAGGGGGAGAGATGTCCAGAGTCTGGGGGCCACAGCAGCAGATGATCTGTCACCTTTGGTCTTTAGCCTGGTGCTGCACAACCAGTAGTCTTTGGTCACTGGACCTCAGGGACCTGCTGGCGGTGTAGGGACTAAGAAGATCACCAATGTAAGATGGTGCTTGTCCATGTAAGGCCCTATAGACCAGAACCAGGACCTTGAAATGAACCCTGAAGTTGACTGGCAGCCAGTGAAGCTGGAGGAGAAGCGGGGTGATGTGGGTGTGTTTGGAGGACTTTACTAACCTGAAGTGAGCTGCCGTGACCTTTTAACCTGCTAACCGAGGCCTATAGAGCCTGAGCTCTTGGGTCTGTTTCTCTGAGTGCTGACCTCTGACCTCAGGCTGAACCTGCTGAGATCATTAGCTGTCTGGATGTTGTCTCCCCGTCGACAATCTTTCTCTGTAGAATCTGGTGAAGACCTTGGACCCGTCCCAGGTGGATGGGTGTCTTTGCTCCTTGTGTAAACACGCCTGTATGCTCCTGAGCAGCAGACTGATTCAACTCCTGCTAGAGGAGCTGATGCTGATCGTTTCTGACTACTAGTCTGATCCTGGACCTGCACGCGCCCCAGGTGGACTCAGGGCAACCACAGGACCGTCTAGGGTTCAGGTCCTCTTCTCCTCGTTAAACAAGATTACGACCAACAGGGTCTGACACACAGAATCTTACAAGTTAAACTCTTGTTTGATGCTTAACGTCAGCTTGGAGCTCAAAAAGAAATACTCATCAGGTTATTTCAGATCAGCCTTAGCTCCAGGAAAGAGCCTGTCCCCCTTAGTGGTGGCGTTGCCCTTGACAAACACCGGGGGCGCTATCGTTCCAGCTGTCATCCGGTTTCTTCCCCTCTCTTCAGGTTTCTTGGGGTCTGCGTGCATGAAGGGCAGCTCCACGCTCTGACTGAGGTAACGGCTTCCTCTCTCATTCTCACTGTGGTGCATGTTTGATGGATGTGTGGAGAACCTTCTGTCTCTTCCTGCTCTGCTCCTGCTCCTTCCCGTCATGCTGCAGGTTCTCTGATGGCTACAGAACCAGAACCCTGACCTTAGAACAGGAGCGTGGTTCTGTATCTGTGAGGACAGTGTGGGTTTGTCTGATGTAGTGAAGTGCTTAGTTTCACACCGAGCTCTGATCAGATCAGCTACATTGATGAAAATGAAAACTGCGGAAAGCTTCCGCGTCTGTCGGGTCACAAACCGCTGATGTTCCGAGTCCACTTACACCCAAACCTTGCTCTGTCTAGTACATTAACGGAGGTAACCTGGAGCAGCTGCTGGACAGCGACCTGTACCTGTCCTGGTGCGTGAGGATCGGCCTGTCTCTGGACATCGCCCGAGGCCTTCAGTACCTGCACAGCAAGGGCATATTCCACAGAGACCTCACCTCCAAGGTAGGGCTTCCACTGATGAGGGTGAAGGAGATCTGTGTTCAACGTTCTCTATGCAGGTCAGACTTTTTTCTGTGTTTGTTTTCGAATTACCACTCGGAAGCGGCCCACGTGATGTCACCAACGACTGTAGAAATGAAGAGCAAACCCTCCGTGAGGTCACCCGTAGGCTTCTGAAGGGACGAATTCAAGCCCTACCTCAGTGGTCCTCAAGGGCCACCGTCCTGCACGTGTTCCACGTCTCTGCTTCAGCACACCTGGTTCACATCGGCTCCTCGGGAGGAGACCAAGTGTCGCAGAGGCCTGTTAATCACTCACTCATTTGAGTCAGGCGTGTGCAGCAGGGGAACCCTGGCTCGAGGACCAGGGTTGGCAGCGCCCTAGTTAACCGAAGCTAGCAGACGTTTGTGGGAGCTTTTAGCCAGAAAAACGCAGCAGAGTGAATCTCGTGAAGCACAGATGTGTGACCTCATAGATGACTTTGCATTAAGAAAAAGGAGATGTGTGTGCAAAAGGCCTCTTCCAGTGTTGAAGGAGGCTCGTTTAATCTGTGCACAGTAAGTTTTGAATCTACATGATCCCAGTGAAACAGTCGGTTTGGAGTGGAGAGGGCCTCAAATCCCCCTTGAGACTAAATAATCGTAGACCTGCAGATGTTTGAAAGCCTTTCGGTGTGATGAGTGGAGGCTCCAGGGCTTTCCGTTTAGTGAGAACACATTTCTGCCCAGCAGACTCGTGAAAAGACGGCGGCAAATCGGACGGACGTTTTTCGTCATCCCAGAGCTCGTACGGCTTTAGTTACTTTAATTTGTCTTCAGTAAGCTTCTCTCTAAACCTCCCATCTTTGGATGGTAACGTGTGTATATATATCAGGGATTTAGTTTGTAAACTTTCTTAAAAGTGTACGATAGCAGGCCATGTTGTTTGTTTTTGCCACCCAGCCACTCGTGAATGCGCACAAAGATGGGGAACGAAAGTCAACATAACTCCTGTTTTATGTTTTTTTCACTGTTTCTAAAGGGGAAACCAATGTACTAAATACCTGCAGTCATCATCCAAAAGCATGTCGTAGTTTTCATAAATACAAAGTGGAAACACAAACCCCACCCCCCTCCTGCTTTTTTCACAAATCGCACACCGATCGTACCACCAAGATTTATAGTCGTTGAAACCCTATTTAAAGGAGCATTATGGAAGTTTGACAGCCAAAACATGTATAGAAATAATAAATGTCTTCTTCATACATTCTCCTGCAATGCCCTGGTCCTGTAGAATGAGCCCTGGCATTTTTACTGTGATTGCCTGTTTTTCTGTAAAATCACAGAAAAAGAGAGATGCTCGGGTCGAGCAGGCTGCTTCATGCGCGTTCACGCTCAGGCATCGCCCGTAGCATTTGCTATCCGTAGCTTTAGCAGCAGAGAGAGAGGCAGTGCCACTTTGTCGCTGTTCCTAACGCCTAGTGACAAAGCTAGCTACATTTCTGAGGACCCTTAGCTACTTTCTGTAGAACTTTCTTCTAGATATTTCCTGCTAATTAGCAACAAAACAGCCATTTTCGCTCCGAACCGTTCTTTGAACGTTGTTTCAGCTGTCATCAAGGATATAAAAGTTACAGATACAAAAGATGTCACTGGTGCTTTAGCTCACCTTGTAAGACGTTGGACTCTCGTGTTAAAGACCCGGGTTCGATTCTGGATGTGAACATAGTTTATTTAGAGTTTCTTTTTTACATTAATGATATATTTATTTACAGTAAGATGCCCAAATTTTTATTTGAGACTCGCCGAACGGCATTGAATTCACAGATAAAAAAGATGTGGGTTCAACTTTCATTTTGGAACAATTTTTCAAGCAAGGGAAGGGAATGATCTGAGCATGCAGGAGGACTGACCCATCATAAACCTTTGTCGGCTGTGCTGAAGAGAAAGCTACAGAACCACATTATTTAATTAATTAGCTGCACGTTCTCCTGTCCTCTGTCCTCCGGGCCACAAATACACACACACACACACACACACACACACACACACACACACACACACACACACACACACACACACACAGGACTGTCTCAGCTGTTATTTGCCTTAAGGAGTGTGCACGTACAGCATGCGCACCTCGTGCACGAACCTACTATTGAAGCTGCTATTACGCTTTTGGCCTGAGGGGGCAATCACGAGCATAAAAATTCAAAACTCTGTAAAGTCCCTTTAAAGCGTGGAATGTCACCTCTCTGGTGGGGGCGGAGACTGAGTTAGTGTGTGAGGTTGAGACGTTCCGACTAGAACACTCAGGGTTGACGCTGGAAGGACTGTTTCTTGGCTGGCCAGGGAACGCCCTGGGATTCCCCCGGAAGAGCTGGCCCAAGTAGCTGTGGAGAGGGAAGTCGGGGTCTCTGCTTATGCTACTCACCTCCGGCAGACGAAAACGGAGGGACAGATGGATGACCTAAAAATGTGTCACACTGAAAATTTTCAACTAGGAAATGAGAAGGGGGACAAAATTAATAAACAAAAGGTAATACAGGATCCAGAGAACGTCAGAATTGTTAGAGATAGCAGCATGACCAGAAGGTAGTGAGGAAGAATAAGCAGAATATATCAGAAGGTCATTAGAGACCCTAAGAAGAGCTGTTTCAGTAGAATGGGCTCTATGAAAACCTGACTGGAAGCTATCATAGATGTTCTGTTCATCAAGAGCAGCTGGGAGTTGTTTAGCCACAACCTTTCCCAAGATCTTGGAGATGAACGGAAGTTTAGAGATGGGTCTGAAGCTGCTATGGAGAGAGGGGTCGAGACTCGTTTTTTTAAGAAGCGGGTGGATTACAGCGTTCTTAAAGTAAGCAGGGACCTGACCAGTGTAACGTGAGGAAATATGGGTTTTCTGTCACAAAGGTGGTGTTGGACTCAGCTGGGTCAAAGCTGGGTCGCTGAGAACTTTCACCCACAGATTAAGACCTGAACGCCAGAGAGTCTGGGAGGAAACCATAACATCTGCCACCTGCAGCTTCGTGCCAGAAGATGTTGTTCCCACAGAAGTAGTCATAACATAACAAGTCTTAAAACTTTGTTTCTTGATTTTAATGTTAAAGTAACCATTATCATTTTGCTCATTATAAATGTGTTTAATCAAATGAATGACTATTAGGCTTTGGGTAATTATAAGAGATTTAATTAATCCATTCCTAATTAAATGATAATGTTGAGGATGTTTGTTGCTGACCTTCACACACAAACATTCACACACACCCACACACATCTTCTCACAGTAAACTCCAAAACACATTTGCTGACGCACACGTTTGCTTTGAGAAGAGAAAGGCTTTTGGTAAGTTTCAGTCTTATGATTTGAGTTCATGCTTGACAACGAAAGAGAGAGGACCTAAAGGGGGGACAGAGCCGGTTGGCTCGTTTCTTCCCCCCCCTTTTCCGCTGTTCCTGCAAGCCAGACAGAATAGCTGAATCGCAACTTCTAACGCAGACTCAATACAGAGTCTTTGATTTCTGAGTGAATTAACTTAAGAAAGCGCATCGACAAAACGCTTTACCATCAACGTGTACCGAGGGCAACTCTGGACCGGTTCGCGGCGCATCTTTGTCTTCTTTGCCAGCCAAGGTGCCCTGGATGAAACATCATCCTAAGGTGACGTCCCGGGTCCAACAGAGGGTCCAATTTTCGGTGAGGCAGAACACGACAGATAGCGTTTTGATGCATCTTTTCCAACTAAACCTAAGTTTATTCAAACCATCACTTTTCACTCAGACACCTGTTTCTTCCTGAAGCAAAATCAGATGCACACACGCATTCATCTCACCTCATGTTCAATTTTCACGTCACTTTGCACACCCACGCATCCATAACCACATCCTATTACTCTCAATCTTCATTCACCGACAGAAGGTCTATTTGAGCAAGAACAGCATATCAACTGTTAAAGATTGTCCCACAAAGTTGCCAATGTTGATTGTTATTTCCTGTTTGTCAATTTCAAAATCATTAGTTTAATTTGAAGAATTAAAACTTTTAATTGTCAAACTGGTTTCCTCATTGAACTGAAACACAGACACTCAGATATTATCGTCAGTTTATCGATGAAAACAACCTTTGAGTCTTCTTAACAATATAACTGAGTAAAGACAGTTTTCCTTACAATATGGCTGAGCTAACCAAAATTTCTTTACACCAGAAACCAGAGAAGCATTAATTATAGAGAGCACGCTGGGACCGATGGACTGAAAAGCACTTTTAAACAAAGATGAGGGTAGGATGTGATGAAGTTTGTGTTTTTTGTGTTCAGTAATGGCGTCGGTAGAGCGTGAGGTGGTCAGAGATGGACATGGCTGAAATCATGCACATGGTTGGATAATAACAAAGCTGGTTCCTTGGGTTCCCTTCGCTCTGGGAAACCAGACTGGAGGAATATTTAACCTCCACACCTCAGAAGGTTGTTTAGATGCAGCAGATGGATGTGGAGACGGCATTTCTTCCGGGGGGGGGAGACGGGGAAACGGCGTAGCCATGAGTTCCTGCTGGGGTCTGACTCTGTGTCTTCCTACAGAACTGTCTGGTACGCTGTGAAAATGGCCTGTTCACTGCAGTGGTGGGAGACTTCGGCCTGGCTGAGAAGATCCCTGATTACAGGTCAGACTGATGGTGTCTTATCTAAACAAATCCAGCATGAGCCCCTGGTGTCCTTCTGTTCCTCAAAAGGTTCTGTAGCCATTGCTGATGGACACGCAAACGTTAGGTGGGCTTTAGAGCTAGCTTACTAGACCGTTTTCACTAAGCAATGCCGTCAGTTGACGTAGATTTGCCGGCAGGGGGTGTGTCTTGTTAAGAGGGCTAATGTGACCTCACTGATGAACATCCAGATAACTAATCATGTCTAAGGCGTTCTAACTCCCAGGCTGGTTTTGCAGTGATGGTGCTGAGAAAAAGGCTTTAGCCATCGTGGGCTCTCCGTACTGGATGGCCCCTGAAGTTCTCCGAGGAGAGCTGTATAACGAGAAGGTAAGTGTGGGTGGTCACCTCGTGCGTCCTGTCGCTCCACTCTTAGCTGCTAAACCCGGCTCCCCTCTCCATCGTCTGTGACCCAACGGGGTGAAGAACTTCCAGATGATTGCCTGTGGTGACACTCATGACCTAGTCTGACTTCTCCTCTCCGTTTTGGCTCAGGTGGATGTGTTTGCATTTGGCATCATCTTGTGTGAGATCATCGCCCGGATTGAAGCAGATCCCGACGTCCTGCCGAGGACAGAGGTAGTGCTCTGCTGCAGGTTTCTGTGGTTCTGATCCGATCCAGCCAACTGAGCTCCGCTTGTTTAGAAGCCAAGATGAGAGATGAGTTCTGTTGTTGGTTTGACCTCAGGTGTGTGTGTGTGTGTGTGTAGGACTTTGGCCTGGACGTGGATGCGTTTGAGAACATGATCGGGGACTGTCCTCCTGCGTTCTTCAGCCTGGCGGTGACCTGCTGTGGTGTGAGTAGCTGCATCGTGTCTCCACTAACACAGCGTCACATTTCAGAGTTCTCACTTCACGTCTTTCGTTCTGCTCAGATGAGCGCAGAGCACCGCCCCTCGTTCTCTGGCGTTGTCTCCACCCTGGAGGCCCTGGGGAAAGAAGGAGACGGAGAGGTGCTCATTAGTCTTGGTAAGCCAGCCAGACACGTGCGTACGATCCACTGGTTCTCAGGTGTTCTGAGCAGTTGCTGTGGGTGACCCGCATTTGAACAGGTGTTGTGCTGAAAAGAGCATGTCTGCCGAGATTTGCGCGATCTGCTGTAGGGGCTGCATGACTTAATTTTTTTTTAAGTCGACCGTCAATTATTGAAAATCGAGTCAACTAAAACGTGCTGGATACCGACCCTCCAGGCCCGGAAATAACACAGTCGCTCCAAAGGGATTAACGGGGCTGACACGCGTTTAGCCGTCAGAGGCGAGGGACTGATGCGGCAATATTACTACCAAGTGAGGCGGAACGAATGCCGCAATATTCGAGCAACGCCATGCTGGCATGGTGCGTTTATAGGACACACCATTGCGGTAATATTACGCTGATATGCCGGCATGTGTGTCCTATAAAAGCACCTCATGACATGTGGGGTCCCCCAAGGCTCAATTCTAGGACCACTACTCTTTAATCTCTATATGCTCCCCCTGAGTCAGGTCATACTTAATAACAACATTGCCCATGACATGTGGGGTCCCCCAAGGCTCAATTCTAGGACCACTACTCTTTAATCTCTATATGCTCCCCCTGAGTCAGGTCATACTTAATAACAACATTGCCCATGACATGTGGGGTCCCCCAAGGCTCAATTCTAGGACCACTACTCTTTAATCTCTATATGCTCCCCCTGAGTCAGGTCATACTTAATAACAACATTGCCCATCATAGCTATGCTGATGACACCCAGATCTACCTAGCCCTATCACCTAGTGACTCTCGTCCACTGGACTCACTCTGTCAGTGCCTAGAGCAAGTAAACGTCTGGATGCAGTCAAACTTCCTTCAACTAAACAAAGACAAGACTGAAGTTATTGTCTTTGGCAACAAGAAGGATAGGATGGATGTTGTTGCTCAGCTAGACTCCAGGGGAATTTATGGGCCATTCCCATCTGTACCTGGTCGGCCCGGCCCGGATAGCATAGCTTGCTCACATATTTTAGTAGCCTGCCTTTCTCCAGGGTGCAACAAGGCTGTTCTTCAGCCTTCTTTCTGAGGTGGTCTGCTTCAGGCTGACCAGGGCCAACACACCCACTGCTGACCAGTGTTGCCAGATCCAAAATCCCACAATATCGTACAGAGAGGCCTAAATTATCGTTTTCAGTACAAATTATCGTACATTATAAATTTGACAATAACGTTCTATAAACGACTTCTCACTCCAATGTAATATAACAAAGAAGGTGTTTTATATTGCCCTGTTTAAATAAACATCTTTAAAACCAGTAATATAATGCCTATAAACGTGGAGAGTGTGTCGGCACCACACCGACCTCCACGCATTGACACAGTATGCACATTTGCGCAGTCCTATTTATTTCATTTCTACATAGGTTAAACGCACGCGACAAAACATCACAGCAGTGGAAAAACTGACCCAATCAATGACAAAGCAGCCTACTCACCTAGTTGCTGATCTCGATCTCCTCATCTGATTCACTGTCTGTCGCAGCAGAATGCCTTTAATCACCTGTACTAAGTGGTCTGTGCTTCTCATTGCAATGTTGTGCTCGGCTAAAAAGCCACATAGCTTGATTTCAGCATTTTTCACATCATTTTCAAACTTCTCTTTTTCATTAGTTTGCTGGAGACATTTAAGAATAGATGTCTGGTTTGGCGCAATCGTTTAACCCTTTCTTTGTGTTTAGCTCCCTTTGCGTGATTCTAGAGAACGGTGATTTCTGATACCATCTGGGTGTTGCAGCAACGACAGAAAGCCTTGGTTTCGTTCCCCGCAACAGGTGCAAGCCATCCTTTGAAAATAGGGTCCAACTCCCACGCAGGACGATAATCTTGTGTCCGGTGTTGCTTTGCTTTACCTTCATCCGTCCCTTCTCTGATTAGAAGCCATTGTCTCGTCGCTCTGTCCTCCTAGCTTAGACTTGACTCGGCGCGCTCGCGGGCAAACAGCAAAAACTGGCGGGCCACTGCCACGTTATATAACCTTACAGTTTCTCGCGAGAGTAGGCCCTATCATGTGATTGGGCTACTGATTGTACAGATCCAGAGTCAGTTTTTGTAATAGACACAATAGCATAAACCTGTAAGCACTGAGGTGAAATCTGACTTCAGAACAGTTTAAAATTATGTAATTGACTTGGGAAAGCCACAGCAAAAGACGGTGTTACTAGATGCAATGTGAAATTATCGTACATTTGAGGATTTTTGAAACTATTGATCGTACATCGTACAGAGCCCGAAATTATGGTACAAATACGATAATTATCGTACATCTGGCAACACTGCTGCTGACTGATAAGCCGGCTTACCAGTCAGCAAATTCACACCTTCCAATGGAGCAAGCCTCTGATTGGTGGGTAGAATCAGCCCACATGGGCTTAAGGCATGCTCAATTCATCATCATTCATTATCGTGCTGATTACCTAGAAGCTGAAAATGTCTCTGACTGCATTCCTTGCATACATAAGCAAGGATGTGTGGAATCAACCGGGCCAGGCTGGGGCCGACTGGAGCTATCCGGGCAGGGCCGACCCGGTACAGATGGGAATGAGGCAAAAGACAAAGACCCAGGTTAGAAATCTTGGTGTTATTATTGACTCAGACCTGAGCTTCTCTGCACATATGAAGGCTATAACTAAATCAGCGTTTTATCACCTTCATCAAACGTCAACAGTCAGAGGTCTCATGTCCAGACCAGACTTGGAGAAACTCATTCATGTGTTCATCTGCAGCAGGCTGGACTACTGCAGTGGTCTCCTAACTGGTCTTCCCATAAAAGCTGTGAAGCAGCTGCAGCTTGTTCAGAATGCTGCTGCTAGAGTCTTACCGAGAACCAAGAGGACGGAGCACATCACTCCTGTTCTTAGATCCCTACACTGGTTACCAGTAAACTACAGAATAGACTACAAAGTGCTGCTACTAGTTTATAAATCACTCAATGGCACGGGACCAAAATACACGTCCGATCTCATTCCTGTATATACACCCAATAGGGAACTGAGATCCCTGGAAACAATCAGCTGGTAGAACCTCGGGTCAGAACCAAACATGGTGGAGATGCATTTAGCTACTATGCTGCTCACATATGGAATCAGCTTCTCCATGACCTCAGACCTGCCCCAGCCCTAGTGTTTAAAACTAAAACCCTCATGTACTCATCAGCCTTTACATGAGTAGTTTCTTACCATGTGTCGTCTCCGCTGTAATCTGTGATGTAATTCTGTCTTCTCCTTTTAGCTCTAAATTATAATTTTTTCTGAGTATATTTTTCATTCGTGTTCTCCTGTTTGTTGTCGTGCCGTTTAATGCTGACTGTGAAGCACATTGAAGCGCCCCTGTGTTTGAAATGTGCTCTATAAATAAAGCTGCCTTGCCTTGTAGCGCAATGCATTTTTCTGCCTCTAGACGGCGCCATCAGAAAAAAACCCTCCGGATTTCTGCTTTAAGGTGCTACCTCTGTATGTTTTGGTGACCTTTACTTTCCAGATCTTTCCTGAACTTGATTTTATTAGCGCCGGCGCTCCGTGTGAAGTCTGATTTGTGCGTCTCTCCTCTCCTGTCACTCAGAACCGGTGGCGGTGGACGTGAGCCCATATCGGCGCCGCAGCTCTCCCTGTGGAGGCCTGGCAAGGAGCCAGTCAGACATGTTGCCTCCTGCGTCTCTGACTTCCCCGCTCCTCGGGACACCTCCGCGGGTCAACCCTTTTTCCCTCAGACAGGACCTGAATGGAGGACGGTGCAAGCTCCTGGACACTCCCAGCAAGTCTGTCATCTCCCTGACCTTCACCTTGCCTGCACTCCGTGATCCCTGCGTCTCCCCCCACCTGCTCAGGGGAACCCCGAGTATTCGAGCTCCACCACGGAGATGCCAGTCACTCCCCTGCACCCCAGAGATCGGCCGGACTGCAGCATTTCCAAGAGTTGGGAAGGAGCAGAGTTCCGATGAGAATGTCCACATATCAAATAGGAAGGATGAGAGGGGCATGGGGACCTCGTGGGTGTCAGAGAGGGGGGAGGAAACATTCCTTGAACAGCATCCAAATGTTACAGAACAAGCAGCTTCCCTGAAGAATGAGGAGGAGGAGGAGGAGGATTCAAGCATTCCTTTAGAGCTGGAGATGGTGTCTCTAGGCCGGCTGGATGAGGAGGCGGAGTGGGAGGAGAGTTTGTGTCTTACTGAACCCATGGACTGTACCAAGTCTCCAGAACCCACAAAGAGAACCCTGAACTCCACACCTCTAAAACCACTGGCCACCTCCACCTCTTGCTCCTCCCTACGTATGAAGAGTTGGAGGTTTCCCATCTCAAACGGACCTCCCTCTTTCCCGCCGCTGCCACGGTTGGACAATAACAACAGCTCAGCCCTTGTGATTGGCCAGCAGGTGCAACTGGGCGGAGGGCGGAGCTCTAACGGCTTCACCGGAGTCCAGCTCCCATTCTCTGACCCCCCTACTTCCTCTGAACAGGATGAGGTCATTTCCTGTCCTGGCTGTTGTCTGGTGGGGTTGAGATTCCCCTCAGTGTGCCTCCGTGGCTCTGCTGCTATTCCCGCCTCCCAGCGCAGGGCTTCGTTACCGCGGCAACGGTCATACCGGAACCTGAACAGTACCATAACGGCGGGCAGTATCTCCTCGTCAGCAGCCAAAAGACTCCTGAGTCACAGCACCAATGGACTCATGGTTTCAGGCTCACCTGTGCGTTGTGAGCCGGGCCAGTCTTTACCTGAGGCCCAGACCTAAACCTCCATATTCCACCTGAGGCAAGCATCAGCACCTAACCCGAAGAGCACCGAGCATTGCCGTGGTGATGCTGAACACCACCAACATCTGTTTGAAAGGTGCTGAACCTGTCACTCCAGTGTAAACAAGGTGGTGCAGCGCCACCATGTGGGCCGGAGGGTAAACCCGACTTCTCATCGAACAAGATTCAAGCAGGAGTTCTAGATGGTTCCTGTTCAGAGAACAGAGGCGGGCCCTGAGCTGTGTGCAGCGCCTCCTGGTAGTGTGGTCAGACTCGGTGTAGCCTCAGTGTCACTAGGTCTGTTGGGTCCCCGCTGATGGAGGTTCTGCTGAGGAGCAGCCGAGACGAGAGCAGCAGGTCCAGAACCAACCGCTGCAACAGGAATATTTATATAAACACGACTTTGTACATTTTATAGACACGTGTGTGTGTGTGTGTGTGTGTGTGTGTGTGTGTGTGTGTGTGTGTGTGTGTGTGTGTGTGTGTGTGTGTGTGTGTGTGTGTGTGTGTGTTTGTTTGTGCGTGCGTGTGTGTGTGTGTGAGAGAGAAATAGAAACAATGCGCGGCTTGTTTTATTTTGCTGTGGAACATCTTCAGATGTGCTGATAATAAACAGTTTGGTGTGAAGTGCTTGTGGTGTTTTTACTTCTAAAAGAGGAGGTGTGGGTATGTGTTGGACCAAAGACTTCAGGTGCTGAGGACTGATGAGCTAACCGCTAGTTACTGTTGTCCAACAGGTAAAACTGGATAAATGAGAATATGGTGCAAACGTTTATGTCAGTAATCCGACGCACTTTACTACGTTGTAGAAAAGCTTTAGTTGGTGATTACAGCTCCTAGGCACCTCTTGTATGCAGAGACCAGTCGCACAGCGCCGCTCAGGAGAGATTCTGGCCAATTTTTCCACACAAACAGCCCCACACCATGATGCTTCCAACCCAAGACGTAGCTGTTCTCGTGCGGTGCCATTTCTTCTAACATGCAGAATGACGCCTTTTATCTGACCGTAATCCCCATTAACTCATGATTATTCTCGGACTCCTCAGACAGGAACCTTAGATGGAACACCTGATCATGATTCCATTTAACATGCTCACAGGAACATTCAGCATTCTGGAAATGCACCCATAACCATTCCCATCAGAATGTTTTTCAATAAGATTATGAAGATCTTGGGAAATGTCTTTCCTGTGTGCCTCTGCATCTTCTTTGGTTAGGCAGGCTAGACGCCCAAGAGACGTACTGCTGCCACAACTGTAATACCACTCAACAGAAGGATGTCTAAACCCCAACTGCACACGGAAAACACATCAGAGCCTGCACCCTACGTCTGTCCACCTCCAGCAAGGTCCGTAAGCAGAACACAGACACTCCGGCAGCCCCCGAAGTCCTAAAAAATATCACTCACAAATATTAAACTTAATTTCAAAGCCTGCAAAGGAGATAAATGTCAACCTAATGGTAGGGTAATGAAAAGTGGGTGTCACGTTGCGAGTTAGGAGGAGGTTAGGACCCAAGATGCAGCAAACACCAGATGACTCGAGGCAGGAGCGGTTTAGAAGTAAACCTAAATCCTTTTTATTAGGATGAGGAACCAAAACACCCAAAAGGGTAGGAAGCCAAAAACCAAAGTCCTGAACACCAGGAGAACGAAAGCTCACGTAGAGCACAAAACCTAGAGACGAGGCACGAAACAATGCTGACACCAAACAATGGACCGACAAGATGTTGAGACACAGACAGGGCTTTATACACTGGGGAGGATGAGAGGGAGATGACCTGCAGGTGTGTGGGGAGAGAGACCAGGTGAACTGAGTTACTAATTAGGGAGGAAATAAACATGACCTAAGAATAAAAACTAAAGACAAGAAGAGCAGGAACATAACTAATAATCTAAGGAGGGGGAAAAAAACACCAATGGGAAAAAATCCACTAGAGACTAATAACATGAACAGCTGTAACTAAGGAAAATGACCTAAGGGAAAAACCTAAAGACCTGAAGGGCAGCAAACATAACTAATATTCTAAGGGGGAAGCTGAAACTAGAGGAAAAACTACAGGGGCGTGACTAAAAGGGGGCCAAGGGAGCACAGGACCTGGGAGGGGGATGCCTGAAGAGGGAAACCTAGAGGGCTGAAGATCTGGGGTCAAATGGGGAACACCAGGAGACACATGAGGAAGATGCAGAACAAGGACACATGAGGGCGCTAGAGACACAAAAGGAGAACCTCAAGAGGGATGGAGAACACAAGAAGACACACGAGGGGAGACGCAGAAGCAGACCATGACAGTGGGAAGAGATTGCGACAGGAGCGGTTCTAGCATCAGAGGTTTAGGGGTGCTGAGCACCTGGAAATCTGCCGGTCAGGCGAGATACATTTCTACATTTTAACACAATTTCATTCTGAAATTTATGAAAGAAAACCAAAATCACTGTTTTCACTGATCCAATTACAGCTTTTAACATCACAACATATATGTTTACCAGGTTCTGCTAACACTGGTCCAGGTTTAGAGAGCCTAGGTCAGTGGGTCCCACCCTTCTGTCCTGGAGGATCCCTTGGCTGTGTGGTAACCTCACCCTCTCAGCATGTAGAAGAGGAAGAAATGACCTTTTGTATAGCACCTTTCACGATAAAGACTACAAGGTGCTTGTATGTGCTGAATTCCCACTAATTTGGCGGGGACCCTGTCAGGGACCGAGTAGTAAAACTCCAGGACCATGGTATAAAAAGAATATCTTCTCAATTTATTTCCATAAATAATTAACCAAAATCAAAACAAAAATGGCCCCAAAGGAAAAAATGGCCACGGAAATAACCTTAACTAAAAGTAGCAAACAAGACACACAGGGGAATTTATACACAAAGGCTAGCCTACAGACATCGAGGAGGGGATAGACAGAGGAAACACCAAGACAAACAGTAAATAAACCTAGGAGACTAAGTCAACAAAGTATAACTACCACAAAAAGTTTAACTAATACCTCCTAACAAAATCTGGTAAACTCAATTAGAGCTTCAGAACGTCTGGTTTCTTCATGATCAAGTCCCCTGCTTCCAGGAGCCAGATGGAACGTTCCATTTCCTGCCTGGAGTTACACTGGGAGTGTCCTCTCTCAAATGAGAATAGTTAATGATCAAATAAACTATGTATACGATAAATTACTAAATGTGTGCACCCATTAGTAAACATCTTACAAGATTGCAACAAAATGAAATAATAAACCAGCGTGTGGGAAAAAAATATGTAAATAATACTAACACTGAGAAATGGCTGGAGGAACCTCCACAGACCCCTTGGTGGATCACGAACCCCAGGTGGGAACCATTGGTCCGGATGTTGTAGTTTTAAATATGAGCAGATTAAAGATGCTCAATGGTTGGAATTGCCCTTTAATATTTGGAAACTTGAAATTGAAGCCAATTGTTTAACTTTGTCTGAATTTCCACAACAAAATCAAATCAAATCAACTTTATTTATATAGCACTTTTCATACAAAAAAAAATGCAACTCAAAGTGCTTCACAGATTAAAATGGCCCCATAGATCCCATATTCCCATCCCAGCCCCCCTCCCCAAGTATAAAACTATTGACAATTACGGTTCCCCTCCCGCACCCAATTTCCAAGGTGGACATACAATCACCCAGACACTCGCGCGCGCGCGCACACACACACACACACACACACACACACACACACACACACACACACACACACACACACACAGACGTGAACAACAGAGTAAAATGACACTAAAAGTACCAGTAATATCTTTAGATCAATTATACGTATTTTCACTAAATGTTATAACATCAACAACCCAGAAATCAAAACTTTTTGATAATTTTTCTTTTTTTTCTTCTTGATTTTAAAAACTAACAAAAACAAAATGGTGGTTTTTATCTCCCACAGCAGATATTTCGGGCAGAGAAAACAATAATCAGTGACTTTGATCTCTGACAAAAGTTACATTTAAACTTAATGTTCAGAATTTTTCTCTCAGAAGTCTCAGAATGAATAATCAAGATTATTTCAGCTGTTCTTTCATGTTGTTCTAAAGGGTTTAGAACCTCATTATTGGGTTTCTTCAGCACCAGCCATCTGCTTACTGAGGAACCTGAGCAGCTTTAACCCTTCAGTCTCTGTTGTCACAGCGTTTCTCCACCGCGCTCGTCTCCCATTGGTCCAGGATCACTCTGTCGTTTCCTTTTGGTTTGGAGGTTCGTGAGCAGCGCGCGCTCTGGACCTGCGTCAAAGTCCCGCCTCCTAGCTTGATTGATTGCCTCAATCAGTTTATACAAGCTTGAAAGATGAAATGGGAGACAGTTAAAATGCTGGATGGTGTGTCAATCAGCAGGAGCTGAGAAGAGTCATGTAGATCCAGGACTGTCCCACAGAACGCAGGAGCCTGGGTCACCTGTAGAACTCTGTTACTTAAATATCCACTTTTCTTAGTGCTAGTTTGAGTTTTTATGAATGTTTTGTATGTTTCAGTACATAAACTGTATAAAGAAGAACTTTTACAACTCATAAGTTAAATAATCATTAAATGATATGATTGGATGAACAAATGTTATATGAATACTAATGAAATGCTTTGATTAATCTGTGCTTAAATTACTGAAGTTGAAATGAATATTATTATTACATTGAAAGATTAACAAGTGTAACCGCCCCTTCTTGTCCGTCCAGGGTAACTGGAGTTTTTTTTTCTTTTTGTTGCCTCAAATCACCGCACATACACAATCAGGCCACAGACACCTGGACCTGGATCCTGCCTCTACAAACAATCAGAATCGGGAATCGATAGGAACCGGAATCAAAACGAGGAACTGGAATCTGAACCGGAATGGTTCAAATTCAAACGATGCCCAAGTCAACAATTGCCCGAGCCTTGCAAGAGTTGTTTTTAGAAAGAGTGATTTGTTTGTTTGAGTAAGTTTGTTAGTGATATTTTAAATGTCAGCGGTAATATAACTAATCAAGGAAAGATTCCCATCGGCATCGGAGCGTCGTCTCACACTTGTGTATTCTCCACGGACAGCGTGCTGACGAGGAGCTCGGCGCACAACAAGAGCACAGTGTCGAGCACTTCCAGTCCTGGAAAGTGGAAACCAATCTGACCGAGTCTTGCTGACTTCTGGTTATTTCATTTGGAGAAATGTTCCATGATTTTAAAACTGAAGCAGAGCTCCTAACCCTCCTGCAGATTTATTTCTGCGCCATGTCAGGACCAGATTGGATTTCCTCAAACCTGACACCAGAGTGGCGGGAAGCATGAAACAATATCAACAAAAAACACTGCATGTGTCACGAGCTGACTGGCGGATCCGTAAAAACACCCAACACAGAATGACAGTTTAACGATGTTTATTAAAAGGAGAGAGGCAGAGGCTAGGTCAGGAGGCAGGAGGTCGTACCAGGAGGTCTGAAGTGAGAATAGTCCGTAGGGGAAATCCAAGAAGCGAAGTCGGGGACGGAGCAGGATCGGAGCCAGAGGATCAGAGAAACAACGGAGCAGACGGGGTAATCCAAGAGTCGAGGTCGGGGACGGAGCAGGGTTCGGGATCAGAAGACAAGGTGAGTGACAGGCTGGATAATTTACTTGCAGGGCTTTCAATAATCTGGCAATGACTGGGTAGCTGGATGGATCTTATATGGCAGGAGGAGCAGGTGTGGTGAATTAGGTAGATGACGGAACAGGTGGAATGAATGGAGCTGATAAGATGCGGGCTGTGGTTGCTGTGGCAACAGGTCTTCGGCAGGAACAGGATCATGACAGCATGACCACACAGCTGTGGATCGATCGTTTGCTGTGGATGACATGGTTCACCTAAGGAACACAGGAGGTGGAAGTCACAAGTGGATTCCTGGACAAGTAGTGAGACAGACTGGTCCAGTGTCCTTTGAAGTCAGAGAGCGTGACACAGATGCTGTACACCGCATCATAGTGACCAGCTGCGTGCCAGAACAGTAGCCGAAAGGGAGACTGAAACTTTGGAACCACCGTTGGCTGAGGTGGAGGAAGATCTTGCCGTACAGGTGGATAACGCAGTTCCGAGCTGTGAGAGTGACTCTTCTGTTAGTCCCAGCTCCGTGATTAATGTGAGGCGTTCGGTACGACCTCGCAAACCTCCCAAACGTTACTTAGAATAATCTTGATGATTGTGGAGTTGTTTTTGTGTTCACTCGTTATTTTAGTTGTACACGCCTGGGTACACTGAGCAAGTGTTAAATTCATGTTTGAAACTTGAAGTGAACTAAAAAATACTCACCTGCTGAGTTCAACATCTTCTTGAACAAAGCCTGCCCCGATGCTCGAGAGCGAGGGACCCTCATCTATGTCGACGACATTCTTGTTCGTCAGCGTACATTAGATGATCACCTGTCCGACCTGGACCATGTCATGGGTCAGCTCGCGGCGGCGGGTGCAAAGATCTCTCTCGCCAAAGGACAGTGGTGCAGGTCGCAAGTTCAGTACGTTGGCCTCCTGGTGGGACCACAGGGAGTGCAGCCTCAACTTGGCAGAATTCAGGGCATTGCCACCATCACCCCTCCGACAAACGTCTCCGAACTTCGGAGCTTCTTGGGGGTCTGCAACTACTCGCGTCAGTTCGTGGAACATTACGCGGGCATAGCACGACCTCTGACTAATCTGTTGAAGAAGGATGTGGCGTTCGAGTGGGCAGAGCAGCACCAGCAGGCCATGGATGACCTGAAGGCCGCAATGTGCTCGGCTCCGTGCTTGGCGCTCCCCGACTGTGACAAGGTGTTCCACCTTGAGGTTGGTTTCTCAGCTCACTGTTTGAGTGCTGGTCTCTACCTGATCTAACACGGGAGGTTCTAGGTCTACCTAATTTAGTTGCAGGTGTTGTAACTGTTTTTTTTGGGGGGGGGGGGGGGGGGGGTTCATTTTAAAAAGGGGGATGATGTGGTGTATTTTCCCCCCTGCACGCTCTGCAGTTGGTACGGTCCTCTGCCCGGTAGTTGGCGCTGTATGTTTTTCCAGAACGAGAAATAAAACACGCTCTGTTAGACTGTCTCCTTTTCACTATTTAAATGAAGACACCACAGTATCTTATCGGAGCATGCTAAAAAATATCCATAAACCATTTAAGCAGCAGACATGCATCTTTTAAAGCAACCTGATCCAAGCCATCATTTTAAGTCATTCTGAGGCCCTGTCCACACGTAGCCGGGGATCTGCCAAAACATAGATATTTTTCTACGTTTTGGCCTGCCATCCACACGAAAACGGATCTTTTTAAAAACTCCGGCCAAAGTGAAGATCTGCGTTTTCTCCGTTTTGGGTGTCTGCGTGTGGACGGACAAAACCGGAGTTTTAAGGTCCGCAACGTCACTTTCCGCGACAAAAAAATGCTGACATCACGTGTGCGACCTGTGTTTACACTAGCCGACAGCATGGATGCCCTCAGAGCTGCGCTCGCTTTATCAACTGTCCAAGCGCTTTCTGCTTGTTTGTTTTTGCAAGCGGAATTACTGCTCCTTGCGGAAGACCACAGACGAAGGACGAGGTTAAGAACGGGGGAAGTACTGCCGCCTACAGGTCTGGTATGTCCTTAACAACGTATTTATCTGGTACGTGTGGACAGAGTTTTTTTTAAAACGAGGTGGAGTGGATGCAAGTTTTTGGAGGGGCGGATATTCGTTTTTAAAAAAACCCGGCTACGTGTGGACTAGGCCTGAGTGCATGTGAAACAATAATTTCAGAACGTCACATTCTCGGAGCTTCAGACCAACAAGCTGTCTAAAACCTGGCAAAAGATTGTAAAATTGGCTTTAAAGAACTGATAACATGCACTCATAGCTGAATAAACAAAACAGATGCCAGTCAGTAAACATTTTTGAAAAAAAATAAATAAATCGAAAAACTCATAATTCATCACTTATTTATCTGCTGGGAGAAAATATGTCACTTCCCATCAAAAATAACTTGCTGGTTGAATCAAAGTAAAATATCGTATCACAGTATCGTACCCTAAGGGGTATGAATGATTATGGGCAGAACTGTATGTCGATGGTTTAAACAAACAACAGCAAAGTCAGACCTGTGAAAAGGTGCAATGCCAAACTTTATTTTGCATCATTAATAGGACACAGAACACTGAAATGTATCTTTGTTCATCATACTGGAATCTAGATAACATTTTACAGTCTTATAATACGTCTGACAACATGAGAGGAGTATGAACACAGATGGCGTTCCTGGGTTTGATGCTGCAGACACCAAACAGCAGTCACGTACAGTACATGAGACATGAGAGGAATCCTACGCTCACTGAAAACAAAAAAAAAACTTCAAAAGTTTAGTTTTAATAAACCAGAAACAAAACACGTGTTGGAGGCGGCAGGTCCAAGGCGATAAATCAGGAGCACCACAGTGCCTTCCTCCTTTATACCAATATGAAGTCATAGCATCTCAACTTTTTTGGCACCTTTGTTCAGGCCCGGAGTGGCTAATCGGGAGGGTCTGGAGAATTCCCGGTGGGCCGCGCGATGTTTGGGCCGCATGGGGCCGGTGCTCTCGTTTTTGTTTTTTATCATTTTATTTTTATTTTTTGGTGCCGGTGTTCAGTCATGGCACTGAGGCCGCCGGGCTGATCACATACGCTCCTCCCGGCTGTCTCTGGCTGGCTCTACCTGCAGGCTGCAGCTCGTTTTTTTCCCCAGTATGCGCCTGTGCGCACCACGTGACCACGCAGTTGACGGAAAGATGGAAAGTAGAAAGAGCAAGGGTGGCGCGGAGAAGGCAAGAATTAAAAAGAGGAAAGCGTTGGAAACAGATGCAGCCAAGGCCGGATTAACCATATGGGCAACTGGGCAATTGACCAGGGCCCACGAACTCTAAGGGGCCCAGGGCAGCAAGCGCACGAGCAAAATACTGTAGGCATGTCTGTAATCTCCCGCATTATATTAAACTAGGGTGACCGTATGTCCGGTTTTCCCCGGACATGTCCACTTTTCACTCTCTGTCCGGGCGTCCGGACTGCGGGTTCTTGTATTGATGAAAATGTCCGGCTTTTCATCCAGGAGCAGGGATCGAATTATGGGGGAGCTGTATATCTTACACATCCAGGGGAGCCGGAAACAAGTTTTCTATCTATATTACATCATTTATGGACTCTTCTGAGCAGAGAGCACAAAGAGCGGCACAGCGCGTTATTGCGCAGCGATCCAGGCAGCTGCGTCCAGCGCACGGTCCATTCTCAAAGTGGCGCAACCAAAAAACTATAATTAGCACACGATCGTTCATGTCCGCACATATTCTCTATTTTCTGTCTTATTTGTGCCTGAAGCGCTCTGCTGCTGCGCAGCTCATCACCTGTGCTGCGCGGTGCTGCGGTGATTTCACCTCAGCATCGAAAGGCGCGCTCCGCTTTGCGGTCAGGAGATCCATTTGATCTGCTCAAAAGTAACTGATGAGGTGAAAAAGTAAGAATCCTGGCAGCAGTTTTTTCTGGAGAGTTTAGAGGAGACGCAGGAAGACGAGAGACAGACAGGACAGGAAATAGTTCAATAAAAACAAGAAAACAAAACTAAGTGTAAAGTAAAATGTAGGTAGATTTATCTCCACTACAAGTTTTTACCAGTATAAAACAATAAGTTATACACATGTCATAGTTATACATCTGATACAATTCAAATCACCTTCAAAACTCAGTCACACACCCAGGGCCGTTTCAAGACATTCTGGGGGCCAAGGCAAAATGACCCCCCCCCCACCCACCCCATAACTGGGCTCCCCAGAAGCCTCTGTGTAATTGTTACCCTCTCCAGTATTGTTAGTTATCCAGTGTTTATAAAAGCTCCTCAGACATTACTGACATGTTCTAATATTATCAGATGAAATTGAAAGCCACTATTTGTGGATTCTCTGAAAGTTTCCATGGAGTGTGTGACAACTTATTTTATCATTGATCCTATCGTCTAATCTCACAGCTGAAACAAGCACCCTTAATAATCTGTGCACAGGAAGCGATGCTGTAGTAAAACAAAAGTTATAATAATTTATTATTATTAAAACCTTGTTGCAGCACTAAAGCAGAAAAATGAGATTTTGCAATACATATGCTAAATATTTACATATGAATTGTTTTAGAGCCCTTTTATTGGCAGAATCTGATATTAATTTAGTTCTTACAAGAAAATGGGTCCCAACGTGGTTTGTGTGGTGTTGCCATAGTGTGACGTCATAGGCACAGATCCCCTGTTCTCTTGTTTGGAAATGGAAATATGGTCACCCTGTACTAAACAAACTGTCCACCCGGGCTTTTGTGCTGCACAGACGCTTCGCTGCCTATGACTAAACGTCAGAAGAGAGTCAGTCTCATGCAGACTGACCAATGAAGAGAGGGCCTCAAGTTAAGACCCTCTCCTCATTGGTCAGTCCACACAAGGTGGGTCAAAGGTTACCCTGAGCGGGTTACGTGATGTCAGGCATTCAAGCATTGAGTATATTTACTGCATATTACAGTAAAATATTCTGTATGTGACCATATTATGGTGATCCTTGGGTCGTGATGATGGGGCCCTTGAATATTGTTGCCCAGGGTACAACGAAGTCTTAATCTGGCCCTGGATGCAGCTAAATGTGCAAAAATGAGCACCTTTTTTTCTCAAACAAGCTTGCGGTCTTTAACTTCAAATGAAGATAAAACGGGTAAGGCAAGTCAAGATGTTAAACTTTACCGGCTGCAAATCACCATTCAAGTTAATTAAGCATCAATAATGAATTATATGGCATCATGACATAACGTTATGTAATATAATTTACAGTATGATGTGACTGATGCCACCAAACTGTCTTGTCAGAGTCAAACACAAGATCCTGTAGGCCTAATAAGCACCAGGCAGAAACCCACAATTCCAGAGCGGGCATGTACTGGTAGGATTACTTATTGAGTCAGTGAACTGAATATTATTGAAATTTATATGATGAAAACTATCCTGGCTCTATATGAAAGTGTCCTAAAATGCTAGATGATTCAGCATTGATCAGAAAGCATGTAAAAAAGGAAAATGAATGCTGAATTGTGACAATTTTCACACAATGTAGTGTCAGAAGAAGAGCCAGGAGCCAGCAGTGAGGGTATTGCTCCTGTTGGGATAGAAGGTGAGCCAACTCATGTGCAAACAAGCAAACATCAGTTTCATTATAATAATTTTAATGCCCAAATAATAGTAGTGACCTGATGTATTTCTGTTAGTAAATGCACAAAGCCCACAACAGATCGTTATTAGAATGAAAGTAAAATTAAATAAGCCTGCATATTTTGCCATAGAAAATATTTTAATTGGTTACAAAGATGTGTTTTCCATATCAAATGTGCCAAAGCTTTACAGATGATTATTTTAATTGTGTGCAGGTGAGTCTAGGGAAACTGGAAAAAGTGTGAAAGGGAGTGCTGAGTCATTTCATTTTAAAGGTTTGAAAATCTCAGAACAGCTGTTTGAACAGAAGGTAGATTGTTATATTGTTAGAGAATGTGTTGTAAAGAACATTGTTGGAGATGTGCACTGATGTTCAAATAAACCTACATTGTAAAGCAACTCTTTCTTGCACTGAATTACAAGGCTTTACCGAGTAGTGTGCTTTTGTAGACTATACATATAAAGTTCTAACATGATTTTAATAATAATTCGTTAAGTGGGCCGGTCTGGGGTCTGAAACTCCAGGGCTGAAAATGTGTCCCACTCCGGCCCTGCCTTTGTTCTTTATTACCTCAAGTTCTGCAAGTCTGTTAGTGTACCGAGACAAAATGATTAAGGGTTAATTTTATTTCTGTGTTTAAAATGAACTTTGTATCACAGCAGAGTTGTGTTGAGACACTGAACAGCTGTATACAGATGTGTTAATGAATGCAACTGTTCTGGATTCAGATTAGGGATCGTCTTGGTAAGAAAACACACAATCACCCAAAAGTCTCCTATTCCTCTGAGTAGGGCTGAAACGATTCCTCGAGTACCTCGAATAATTCGAGTACAAAAAATCCTCGAGTCAAATTCTCTGCCTCGAGGATTCGTTTAATTCATATTTAATTAATTCATGGCTTTGCAAACGCCCGGGGTCATGTTTCACCCGGACCGAAATAAGTGACGCACATGCCCACTGGACTGCGAGTAGCGAATGTAACTTAACTTTCTCTTAAGCCATGGCGGACAATTTGGACCCCGGTGGAGAGCGAAAAAGACAGAAAATGTCAAAGGTGTGGGACCATTTTTCACGTCGTAAGGTGGAAAACGTACTCCAGTGTAAATACAGTAAAACGGATTTAGCCAACCACAACACCACATCCTCCATGCTGCAGCACCTGACCAGGAAACATCCACATGTAAATGTCACTTCTGCAAGCGGACTCGGAGCCTCTACAAGATAATGCATTTTAGCCTGTATTTCTATATATTCTGCGGACACTGTGCGACTTTTTCGTTTGTAGCCCTCAGTTTCAGCTCACACCGTACGTCTGGTAGCAACACGTCGGACTTAAAATGTGCTAAAAAATAGCAGTTTTTACACAATATGTCAGACTTTTTATTGTGTTATTGATATTTGTTGTCCCTCGGGATCGCTGCAGGAGGACGTGGGTAGTTATGAGTGGCAGAGGAAAACGAAAGAAAGTAAATAAATGTTTTGTGATCAGTATAATTTGACAAAACCACGGAAAACATGCTTTCTCGACAATCCTTGTTATTGTGTGAGAAAAAAAAGTGTAGAAATTAAAACGGACGTGTGTTAATAAGGAAACAGGGGCGAGCTGTTTGCGCCGTGAGCGGTTCTGGTGCTGTTTGGGCCGCAGCCGCTCGCAGCGCTACTTCAACAGTTATCCTCCTAGTTTTTGCCTGGCTTGCAGGCTAGCAGATTCTCCCACGAGGGGAAAATCGGCTCAGGTTGTTTACTTATTTTTTGCACAGGCATTTGTTTACTGTGAAGTAAAGTTCAAGTGCTGAAGTTTTGCAAACTTAATTTTGAATAAAACTTGAAGAATAACTGGCAATTGCTTGCTCATTTTGAGAGGTCTTTCATATTTTATAACATGCTATTTGATATAATGGTTTAAAAACACAAAAGGGTAATTTATTAGAGTACTCGATTAATCGAAAAAAGATTCGATAGAGTACTCGATTACAAAAATATTCGATAGCTGCAGCCCTACTTCTGAGTGAGACTCGTGACTAGAACCACCTCTGAGTGTTCGTTTAAAAGGTCTCTGCATGAAGCTTAACAAATCATGAGCTAAACGTCTTTTAATAAAGACAGAAGTCAACAGTTGACAGATCTCCATTTAAATATGTGCAAACATAGACAAACTGTAATGCTTTTGCTCTTTTCATGTGGAAACGGAAGATTTATAGTTATGTTATTTCATTCATAGTTGCCTTGGTAAAGCCACTAATGTGCACAAGAAAAAAGTAAACTAAAACTTGATCCTCTGTCAGTGTTTTACAAAACATATAAAAAATGGATTAAACTGCTCAGAAGAAAAGAAAACGTGGAGGAAGACATTCAGAGCTCTAGTTACTCGTGTCTGGAGCAGAACACACCTTGTGGTTCAGGCTGTAGTTTGAGTTTTACTGGCGAACAAACATAATCAGTTTAGATGTTTTGAAAATATTCTCGGAAACACCTGCTTAGTTTGAGGCTTTTATTGTGAAGGTTTGAATGGGTCATTTTCTTGAGCAATTTGGCTCTTTCCATCTCCAGCGTGGTAGCGGAGTGTGGATTCAGCATGGATGAGCTTTTGGGCTGCAGCCAGTGAAATGCTCCTAATTTAGTTTCCATGTTACTGGGGCTGGGGCACTCCGGTCAGCCGGTTTGGACTAAATATGATTTCAAATGGATGGAAATGTAATGGTACTATTAATAAATGTTAATTTATCATTATTTTAGAAACTAAAGTGACCAGAAAAAATGCACCATGCAACCTTTGGCTGCGAACAAATGCACCCTCGTCAGAGTACGTCCAAATGCAGCAGCGGTTCATTTTCTGACTCATAGAAGAAAGCATGGACGTAATTTGGGGGGGGACAGGGGGGACATGTCCCCCCCACTTTTTCCAAAGTCGTTTTGACCCCTGCACTTTTTACCATCCAAAAACAATATTACGCTATATTAAATTGACACTGGTTGAGCTCTAGGACCAAGCAGAAAACAACCGTTTGTGTTGAAGCCTGTTTCCCATTAGAGCATACTGTAAAGATCCCCCCAACCCCCGTGTCCCCCCCCCCCCCCCACTTCTAAAGTGAAAATTACGTCCATGGAAGAAAGAAAGGCAGTAGCTTTTGTTCAGAAAAGAAAAACATTTTATTCAAACAAAATCCCACAGCGACACCGCAGCGAAACATAGAGGAGGCTCTTTTTATACCATAACCGTGTTTAGCACGGCTGTTCGTACGTCTTACACCCGACTAAACAAACACAAAGTTAAACAAAAATTCTCATCCATTGAACATGTGCACCGTGCTTTCGTTACGCTAATACGCTCGGACTTCTTGTGTGTTGGGCATGATTACATTGCTCAAATATGTCATCCATCATCATTTATTGGACTGATGAACGACCCTAGCGGGGAACGTCCCAGTCCCAGTCGGGCCGAACATCTACTGAGGGGCTGCTGGAAATGCCTCAGATGCCCGGAGATATCCGATCAGGATCAGAAAGTGTAGCAAGTCTTCCTGCTGAGGCAAAACAAGATTCAAACTAAAACAAATGTAATCATGACTGAATTTTATTTTAGTTGAGGAAGACATGTCACAGAAGTCTGATATTAAAATTTGCACCTTATTTAAATAATGCAGACCTTTGGTTCCATTTCTGAATATCGATATTAAACATCAGCTGATTCAGATCCCATCTAAAGCTTTTCTAACGGCGCAGAGGGATGGCCAGTTTGTTACGTTTGTCCTAATCTCCACGTTAGCTGCTGCTCGTCAAGTAATGTTGATTTTTACAGAAAGAAAGTCTGAAAAAGGACAGAATAAATACAACTAAACTTTTTCTCCCCACAGTGTGTGTGTGTGTGTGTGTGTGTTGATGGTTGTTCATTCTGTGTGTCTCTGTAATGCCCTGCGATGGACTGGCAACCTGTCCAGGGTGTACCCCACCCCTGAGACCGCTGGAGATGGGTGCTAGTCCCCCCCCCCCCCCCCCCCCCCCCCAAGCGACCCTGAATGGACAAGCAGGTATAGAAAAAGGATGAACATGTCAAATATTTGGTACTAGAAGAAACTAATGATCTGGACCAATGAATTCCTGCAAAACCTGCCTCCAACCATTTTCACCCCAACCCCCATCCACAAATGACTTTTGTTGTTTAACGTTTAAAAGTAATCAAATTACTTGTAATTTTTATTAACATATTTCAGGCTAGTATTTTTACATTCTTTTTTCCTTCATTTTGCTGCACAACCCATAATTATTTATTGAATCCCGAATCGAAACAGGAAAAATCTCTGTTTCGTGAAGGTTTGAATGATTAACATTTCAACATCAAACACTAGAATTAAACATCGAGTTTGCTGTGGACTCGGAGTCGCTGACTCGTCAGTATGTCAGTGAAATTCGTTAATGCCTTTTGATGATGTTACATGTGAAAACGTCTCGTTTCATTCTGCAACGGGACAGATGATTACTGGAGCTTCGTTCTGTCCTGATTTGTTGGTGCAGGGGCTGAAGAATGGATGAACGGTGTCTAGAAAGCTGCCAGTGAAGGAGTAGATGAGCAGTTTGGCCTCAACGTTGTAGAACGACACCAGACCTTTGTCACAGTCCACGTAGATCCCAATACGAGAAGGTCTGATGTTGATCATCAGGTTGTTAGAAGGAACTCCTCTAAATGCGTAGTCAGTCCGATCCCTCAGGCTGAGGATCCAGTAACCATGGGTGGGGCTTACAGTGATTTTGCCCTTCCTGTTAACAGAGCGTCGAGCGAGTCCCAGGTCCCAGTCCGTCTTTCCTGCAACGTTCACCTAAGATGACAGAAGCGAACAGATTACTCCAACTCTGGCATGGCAAACCCTTGCCCTTGAGGGCCACCATCCTGCAGGTTTTAGTTGTTTCCATGCAACACGTCAGATTCAATCACCTGTTCAGCAGCTCATCAAGCTCTGCAACTGCTAACCACCTGCTCTTTAAACTCAGGTGTGTTGAAGCAGACAAACAACTAAAACATGCCAGATCGCGGACCTGGAGGGACCAGGGTTCCCCACCCATGCTCTAACTGGTCCAGTCATTGACGGGTTGTTGATTTGGACGCAGGCTCCATCCATGTCAGGTGCTGTCGTTGGGCAAGTCAAATAGCTTGATTCAGGTGAACCAGTGCATATCACCACCTTAAATCACGTATCTTCCATGCTTCACCCGTGAAAACATTTGTTTAATTAAATCAAACATACAAGCCACAGGACTCAATCAGGTAAAACTACACATTCATGCACAACTGTTCACATCTGGCAGCTCACCTACCTCCCAGTAATGCCGCCCTGAGCTGAAGCCCTGATGAGCTAGCACACACACCACCCGATCAAATCGCTCTGGGTTGTCTGGTACCAGCTGGTGGCGCTCGCCACAGTGGACCTGCTTCCCATCAGCTGAGATGATGAGGCGTGCATGAGCGGTGCTGGGGTCCAGGGTGATGTCAGCTGAAAGAATGGAAAGAAAACTGTGAATGATGTTTCTACTGTGAAGTCAACCTGAGCTAGCACGTTGAGCTCCAGAGGGGCGTGGCTTTCTCACCTGCCAATGGAAACGCTTCACACAGTTTTGGCATTCTGCTTAAATCGAGTCAACAGCGTATGTTGAGTCGTGGCACAATGTTCCTGACTGAACCGTGTTTGGGGGCAGGCGCGTTGCAAGATTTTCAAAAGTGTGGGGGATGTTGTCTGTGCCTAAAATAAGTTCATGTTATTCATCTTGTTAGTGTAATTTCCATAATAGCGGAGCCTAGCGGCTGTGATGCACATTTAACGCATTTGGAGAGGTGGGCTGGATGCTTTGCTTTTACTGGAAGATTAATTTTTTTTTTTTTTTTTTTCAAAAATTTGGAGATTTTGCTCCATGAATAACGTAAAAACTACTGGTGTGCATGTGCCCTTATGAAAGACTCCTACGTTGAGAGGTAAATATTAGAAGTGCAGGTAATGCATTCTGGTGCCTATAAAGGAAAAATGAATGAAAATTAAATTGTGAGTTTTTACTTCATATTTTAGAAATAAAAATGACGGGGAACACATTTATGACGTCTTTTTAAACGAAATTTTCTAGCGTGACCTGCCTGCTTCACTAAGCCGCTGCTTATTAAGATCCGTCCAAAATTACCGTGGCCCACCCAAAAATGAAAACCTGGCGCCACGCCTGTCATAAACCTCTGCAAATTGTCGTTCTTCACTTTATCAAACTCAGACTTTGTACAGCTAATGTCAAGATGTAAAATTATGAATTCAGTCGAGCTCTTCCGTCCCTCTGCTGTTTCTCCTTGAAACCCGACATCGGCTGTCGGGTTTCAAGGAGAAACAGCAGAGCGAGGGGAAGAAGGAGATGAGGCAAACAGAGCGAGTGCGAGAAACCAGACTGGTGTGGAGGAGAGCAAAACGGCTGGAAAAGTGTGGCTGTTGAATCCCCCACATCCCCCAAGGGTGCGACGCCCATGCCTGGGGGGAAGGGCTAATGAAGACCAATAATAAAAGGTAATTTATTTTAGCTTCTTACCTGCATATTCCTGAACCCGTCTGACTTCTGCAAGGGAAATACAATTAAAATAGTTTTCTTATGATTTTTGGCTTTGTTGTTTGGATGATATGAGTCTTACTTGGGCTGGGCCTGGGGGATGGCACAGGAGGGGTTGATCGCCGGCCTGTCAATAACAGAAAATAAATCCTAAAGCTCGCAATAATAAAACTCATTTTGATGTTTAAAAATATTTCTAAGGAGGTATATGTTGCTGTTTGTTTTCACTATCTTAGAACAATCCTTTTGGCCCCTTTTAGTTCCAGTTCATGCTATTTTAAACCTTTGAGAACAATTTCATTTCCCTTCGTTTCACTTTATTTATAAAGCCCCTTCCGAAACCTTATCGGATGACCAAGGTGCTGAGCAATACAAGAAGCAATAAGAAACGTGTGTAAAAACAGTATATAAACAATCATTCAACACAACAAAAAGACCACACTATGACATCTGCTGTTGGAAAGCCACAACGTCAAAATGCATCCTCAGCAAAGAGAGTGACTGGCACCTGGTTAAAGGCTCATTCCACAGCCTCGGAGCCAACACTGAGAATGCATTTTCTGGTCGGAGCCGGGACTGAACCTGCAACTTTCTGATTACTGGAGAACCTGTTCAACCTCCTGAGCTGCTGTCCCTGACTGATGCAGCACAAACCCATACCGTTGAATATATTTGCTTAGGGAAATGGGCAGAGCTGAAGGAAAGAAGATGCCGAGACAAATAAATGCATATGTGATGCCAAAATATGGGGTGCCATTTGTAAAGTCAAACAGTCATAATCTAACAGCAATATTTTTGGTTATTTAGCATATCATTAGAGAAAAATTGGGAGTTTTAATTTACTAATTAAATATTTATTTTGGAACTAAATATTTAATTTGTAAATTAAATATTTAATTTGTAAATTAAATATTTATTTCCGAAAAAAATATTTAGATCCCAGCTAAATATTTATTTGGGAGCTAAACATTTAGTTTGCAAAATCAGTATTTGGGAAATAAATATTTAAGTCTGACCCAAAAATATAATATAAAAATATATTTCCCAAATACTGATTTTGCAAACTAAATGTTTAGCTCCAAAATAAATATTTAGTTGGGATCTAAATATTTACTTCGGAAAATAAATATTTAATTTACAAATTTTATATTTAGTTCCAAAATAAATATTTAATTAGTAAATTAAATATTTAGTTAGTGAATTAAATATTTATTTTACAAACTAAATATTTAGATCAGACCTAAATATTTAGTTTGCAAAATAAATATTTAACTACAAATTAAATATTTATCTTGCTAATTAAATATTTATTTGGAAACTTTAACATTTATAAATGTATGAATAACATGATGAATATATGACTTCGAAAAAGTGAACTCCCAATTTTTTCTCTCATGATATGCTAAATAACCAAAAATATTGCTGTTAGATTATGACTGTTTGACTTTACAAATGGCACCCCATACCAAAACCACCTTGGGGGTTGTTCATGAGGAAATAACAATATAACATGATTAAAGCTCCAAAAATGGATTTTGCATGATATAAGACCTTTAACTGAATAACTTTAATTTACTAACTTGTGTTGATAAAACAACTATATAATAAACTGCTCTATTTTATTCATTCTACAACACAACATAAACGCAGATAAAATGTGTCCTTCAGATCCTCCACCAGGGGGCAGTAGACGCATAAAAGAGTGGATATTGCAGGTTTCTGCTGAAGGAACTAATCCCGAGTCTCCATCTGGATGTTTTAAGGCCACAGGTGGTTTGATAGCCTTGCAAGTCATCATATGAGAATATATTGTCTGACCACGACCCACAGAGCTCAGTCGTGTTGTTTTGTTCAGTCGCAGTAACATCCCACCTCACTGGTGGAGCTCTGTGATTGGCCCACCAGACCAATAGAGTGCTGTGACTGGTAAGACCAAGACTGTTGGGCCTGCTGAAGACCATGGAAAGCAGATAGACTGACCTGCAAAGCAAAATCCTTTGTCTTCTGCTGCGGTCTGTCTAGATTTCCTGACACCTGGTTTGATGCTGATTTACAACACTGCTGCACAGGGCAAACTGTCCTTTCCAATTTCCTTGAGTTTGAACTTACAGACTTCTGTCAGTTTCTCAATCTCTTCCTCGAGGCGTTCCATCGTCTGATTGACACTGCTGAGAAGCACCCCTGAGGTCAGCTGAGATGGCACAGAGACATTGGACCAGTCCTTGGCCTGTGGGGGGGTGGACAGAGTAGGGAACATCTGCAGGGAAAGAAAAGGCAAAGATAGTGTTCTTCAGAGCCTGGCGATGAAGTTTGTGGGATGTGAGTGTGTTGCCATGTACAGTAAACTCAGATTCACTTGCATTTTCAATAAAAAAGAAGCTATTGCATAGAAAAACCTTTCTTTGGTGAACCAGAAAAGACCCAGGAGCAGAGTTCGAGTAACGAGGGAGCGGGGGTGGGGGGGTGGGGTGGGGGGGCTTCCTCGACTGGGTGATGGGCCTCCTTGGAAGCGCTCAACTGACACAAAGGGGAGCCCAAAAACGAGCCAGTTTCAACTTGCATTACATCATTCGGCGATCCAGTACTTCTGTTGAGCTCATCATGTATACCTTCAGCCCCACCCCCACACCCCCATCTCACAGCGATTTAGCAGAGGTGATTGGATGGACGACTCCTTTCCCAGCTCTTATGGAGGTGATCGGACCGACCCCCCACCACCACCCCCAGAAGCCTCTGTGTGATGAGAACCTGAGGAAATCAAATATTGCAGACCTCTTCCAATGATCTTCTTTTTTTGGCCCCACAGAAAATCATCAAATCAGGTCTTATGAGGCAAGAAGCTTGAAAGGTACTCATCAGCTCCACAAGGGAGAGACGCACACGCACTGAAGGAGACGTTTTGCTCCCGGACTTCCCGTCTCCTGGGGACTGTTGCAATGCAATTCCCCACCAGGACAACAGAGGGCGTAGCTCTTTCTGTGCTATCATGGCACGTATCCGGTCCATGATAGTGGATTTACTAACGTGTTTATGTATTTCAGACACTTTATAACATGGACAAATTTGTCCTTCATTCTCCTCCGCCTCATCGTGCGGTCGCCACCTCCAAACCCACGTTTATCATCGTTTCCGTCCTTAAATTAAACGTTTGCTCCATGTGTGCTCCTTCAGTCACGGGTGAGTAAACGTTCATATTTTCGGACTTCTACCTGGATGCGTTCTGTTCCGCGTCTGACGCTAAATATCTTTTTACTTTTTAACGGGGGAATGGCGGTGCTGTTGACGGATTTACAGGAAGTGACATCCCGACCAATCACAAACTTGCGGGCTCCGCACCGCGGTCACATTCGATGGATAGTTAAAAAAGTTGGGCATGTCTCCGTCACCCTCTGAGCCCGTCGGAGAGCCCTTGCGTCGACACATAACGGCGTTGCCTGTCTGCACCGACGCAGATGGAGAAGTAGAAATCAGCCCTTGCAGAAGTTGAGCTTTAAAACTGTTTTTCCAGAACTGCGCTGCTCTGGGTGGCTGCATGTTGGAGTAGCTCTGTTGACTATATGTAAGTTTTGCCTTTTCTTGGGCATTTTTTCTTCTAGTTTCTCAAGAAAAACTGTATTTTTGGACATTTTACTTTTCTGTTTCTGGTGCTGTGAAGCTTGGAGGATTTTTACTGCTATTTTTTTAACTTTTTTTCATTTTTTGAGCGTTTGTTATGATGCGTAACCATGGCAACAAGCTGGTTTACAATCGGGAGCAGCTGATTAACATTGGGAAGGCTGAAATAATACCTCAACTGAAGCCACAAATCCCACATGAGCTAAAACACAAGAAGCGTGGGTGCAGAGCGGGAGCAAAACGGAGACAGAGAAAGAGGAAATTCAAACCATCTCTTCCATCGATCATAATGGGCAATGTGAGGTCACTGGGCAACAAGATGGAGGAACTCCAAGCCCTTTCAAGGACTCAGGCAGAGTTTCGGCAGTTTCGGAACCGCTGGAGGAGATAATGCAAAGAAGGATTCTCCAGAGAATCAAGAAAATGATGGACAACCCTGAGCATTCTCTTCACAAGACTGTCCGACAACGGAAGAGTGTCTTCAGTCAGAGGCTTCTTCAGTTTGGCTGCAACACTGACCGCTACTGGAGATCCTTCCTGCCAACAGCCATTGTAATATACAACAACTCTTTGATGACTTGATTATTATTATTATTCTGAGCTACTACAGCAATCAGTTTCCCTCTGGGATTAATAAAGTCTTTTTGAATTGAATTGTTTCATTTTAATAGATTAAACTTCATATAATGACATTAAAACACTCCTGAACAGATGAGCACTGCACATACGTCACTTCTACAGGTCTGGACAGGACTGTGTTCCACCATCTGAGTACCTTGAGGAAGAGAATGTAGTCTTCAGACACAGCCAGCTGGCTCAGGGTCCGCCTCCTCTTATTCAGAGCAGCTATCTCCTCCTCCAGCTCTCTCAGTAAACTCTGAGCTCTGTTCTCTGCAACTCGAAGACTCAAATCTATCGCCTGGTGATGAGTGCAATAAATGGTCATTTGTGTTAATGAGAGAAATGAGTGAGGGGAGTTTTGGGTGGCTCACCTCTAGGACTTGGGCCTGGCAGTGCTCCACACTGGAGATCAGCTTGGAGAAAGCACAAACAGTCCCTTCGGTTTCTCTGTCTGCAGCAGCCTGGTTAAAAGAGTTCAATGGTTGGAGGTAGGCATGTTCACTAAAGGGTTTCTAACAGAATCACAAACTTATGCCCACGTTATTATTGGTCACAGATTTGTAAATATCGGGTAAAAAGCACTGGCTGGCTCCGCCTTCCTGCAGGTAAACTGTGTGCAGGTGACGCAGGTGTTGGAGGGGAAATCCACAGGAGCACACTCTCATAGTTCTCAGTTGAAAAAAATGACTCCTGTTTACCTGCGTCATTAGAAAAAAGGGGAGGAGTCATATCTGCAGGTGAGTGGTTGAGCCAGGTGGAGGTGTGGCGAGACTCAGCAGGAGTCCAGTGCAGTGCAGCCACGTACAGTCGTGGCCAAAAGTTTGGAGAATGACACAAATATTAGTTTTCACAAAGTTTGCTGCTGAACTGCTTTTAGATCTTGGTTTCAGGTGTTTCTGTGGTGAACTGAAATATGATTACAAGCACTTCATATGTTTCAGAGGCTTTCATCAACAGTTACATGACATCTATGCAGAGTCAGTGTTTGCAGTGTTGGCCCTTCTTTTTCAGGACCTCTGTAATTCAACTGGGCGTGCTCCCAATCAACATCTGGGCCAAATCCTGACTGATGGCAACCCATCCTGTCATGATCACTTCTTGGAGATTGTCAGAATTACTGGGTTTTTGTTTGTCCACCCGCCTCTTGAGGATTGACCACAAGCTCTCAATGGGATTAAGATCTGGGGAGTTTCAAGGTCATGGGCCCAAAATGTCACCGTTTTAGTCCCTGAGCCACCGAGTTACCACTTTGCCTTGTGGCATGGTGCTCCATCATGCTGCATTGTTCTTCACCAAACTGGTGTTGGATTGTTGGAAGGGGATGCTGTCGGAGGGTGTTTTGGTGCCATTCTTTAGTCTTGGCTGTGTTTTGGGGCGAAATTGTGAGTGACGCACTCCCTTGGATGAGAAGCAACTCCACACATGAATGGTCTCAGGATGCTTTACTGTTGGCATGATGGTAGCGATCACCTTTTCTTCTCCAGACAAGCCTTTTTCCAGATGCCCCGGACAATCGGAAAGGGACTTCATCAGAGAACATGCCCCAGTCCTCAGCAGACCATTCACCATACTTTTTGCAGAAGATCAATCTGTCCCTGGTGTTTTTTTTTGGAGAGAAGGGACTTCTTTGCTGCCCTTCTTGACACCAGGACATCTTCCAAAAGTCTTCACCTCACTGTGCGTGCAGATGCACTCACACCTGCCTGCTGCCATTCCTGAGCAAGCTATGCACTGGCACTCTGATCCCACAACTGAATCCTCGTTAGGAGACGATCCTGGCGCTTGCTGGACTTTCTTGGATGCAACCTCTTTATTTGAAGTTCTTGATGATCCTATGAATTGTTGATTTAGGTGCAATCTTAGTAGTCACAATATCCTTGCATGTGAAGCCATTTTTATGCAATACAATGACGGCTGCACGTGTTTCTTTGCAGGTCACCATGGTTACCCATGGAAGAACAATGATTTCAAGCGTCACCCTCCTTTTAGCTTGTCAAGTCTACCATTCTACCCCAATCAGCCTGACATAATGACCTCCAGCCTTGAGCTCGACAACATTCTCACCTGAGTTAACAGGATGATTACTGACTTGATCTCAGCAGGTCCTTTAATGACAGCAATAAAATGCAGTGGAAAATTTTTTTTGGGATTAAGTTAATTTCCATGGCAAAGAAGGACTCTACAATTCACTCTTCATAACATTCTGGAGTATATGCAAACTGCTATTATAAAAGCTTAAGCAGAAACTTTTCCAACTTCCCATATTCGTGTCATTCTCTAAACTTTTGGCCACAGCTGTAGTACGGTACAGACAACGTCCCCCTGCAGCGCGACAGCCATCAGGCTGTGGCTAAATCAGTTTTAACCGGTTTGGGCTGAAATATTACATTTAAAGTAAGTCGCACTCAACGGCCAAAAATAATGATTACACATGTGTACAGCACTATTGGACACTCATCTGTAGAGGTTATCAGCAGAAAGGTGCATTTAGGTGTTACTTGTCCCGTTACCTCTGGGATGTTTCAGAGCCACAGATTTAAACATCCGGCCATATGAACTAGTCTTATTGCCAGTTAGTGTGCTGCGCTCCATGTTTTCCTGAATCTCATCACAGAAATTCAGGAATGACAAAACAATTGAACCGTATAAAATATGCACTGATAACATGTTTTGTTTTCCTATCGCAGCTCTTTAAAATGTCTCACATCCTGCTGCTTTTGTGTCTAAAATCACTCACAGAAATTCATTTTAAGCATCAATTATCTACAACACCGTCTGACCAAAGGAAAAAAGCTCACACACTCTAATATGTCGTCGGACCACCTTTAGTCATGATTAGGACTCACATTCGCTGTGGCGTTGTTTCCATAAGCTCCTCCAGTGTTATCAGATTTATTTCCGTCCATGTTGCATCAATGTTTCACCAAGATCTGGCACTGATGACAGTAGAGTCTGACCACTGCATCCCAAAGATTCTCAACGGGGTTAAGGTCTGGACTCGGTCTGGATGTCTCATGTTCCCTGAACCATTCTTTCACTATCTGAGCCCGATGAATCGTGGCATCGTCCTCTGGGAATATGGCCGTGCCATCAGGGAAGATGGAATAACATGGTCATTCAGGATATTCAGGTAGTCAGCTGACCTCATTCTTGGAGCACATCCTGTTGCTGAACCTAGACCTGACCAACTGAGGCAAGCCCAGATCATAGCACTGCCCCCACAGGCTTGAACAGAAGCCACTAGGCATGATGGGAGCATCACTTCATCTGCCTCTCTTCTTTCCCTGATGCACCATCACTGTGAAACAGGGTCCATCTGGACTCATCAGACCAGTTTTAGTAAAGCGTTGGACAGCTCTGAACCCAGTTTTAGTCGTTTCTGCATCTCAGATGTTCTCTCTGCTTGATGCCGATGATCTGACCCTTCTCACGCAGACTAACATCTTTTCCATGACCACCAGTTGTGACTTTCCACCTGGTTTCTTTAATAAATGAGATGCACCTGTTGGGTTAAATAACTTGTTGCAGTAATTATCCAACAGGAGGCTCCTACCTGTTTGCTTACTTAGATCCAGGTGGAGACCTTTTTTGGACAGGCAGTGAATTATTTGTTCCTGATTTGTGAGTTTTTGTTTGCCAAACCACTTCCTTTTTGTTTTACACAAATTTTTTAGATAATTTGTGTTTAGGTTGATTCATTGGACCTGCCATGTAAATGGGAGGAGCCTATTATTATTCACCTCTAAAAGGGTCTGATTATGTAGAAAAACCACCCATGTTTCAGTCCCACGCTCCTGTCTCTCCTCTTAAAGCGCTGCTCTGAAGACTCACCCTCAGGTCTCGTACGGCGTTGTGGATCTCCTCCACTTTTGTCTCTCGCTCACTGATGAGGTCCTTCAGCTCCACCTCTGTGAAGCCTAAATGGGCCTGGAAGACAACTGTTATAATTATAACTGATCATCTCAACAAGTCATACCGGCACCTTCACCGGCACAGAGAGGCTTTTCAAACCAGGTTCCTGTCTAATGAAGTGGATCAGTTACAAAATGCAGATGACACGACTATTAGGGTTCATCAGCAATAACCAATGATCATCTGAGCAGTGATCATAACAGACCATGACATCCTACTCAACTCATCTAGACAAAGACCTCAAGCAAGGTACCACCACCTCCTCCCACTTCCTACACACACACCTTCTTGATGTTCCACTCCCTCATGGCGGACACCAGGTCGTGTCCGTGGTGCTCTGCTGTCTCCAAGCACCCGCTGCACACACACATGCTGTCAGTGCGACAGAAGAACTCCAGACCTCGCTGGTGGGTGGGACACGGAAGCAGGTTTGGGGGGACCTCGGCAGGGTCGCTCACACTGGATCCAGATCAGGAAAACCAAGAGTCTGGGGTCAGTTTTGTTACAGAAGCTGAAAACAATCCAATGTGCTTTATGTGTTGCTGTAAATGACTTGCCCCTGTTTGCAAGTCAATCGAGTCACATGAAAGTGAGAGACATAAAGGCTCTGGTAAAATTTTAAATCACTTTCCATTCATCCATTTCTAAATCTTCAAGTAGAGAACTGGAAAAATGTAACTAGATTTTTTTACTTGCAGCCCTTCTTCGTCTTGATGATGTCACTTTGATGAGACGTGCAGTTGTAGTCCTTTCTGTGTTTTCACACAAAACCCTAAAGTAACTTTTTCCACCTGTCTTAAATAGGTGCGTTGTTGGCATCAAAATGTGTCCATAAGATTTGTGAACATCAGATGTGACATCACATATCAAACGGGATCAGAAAACAACCTTGATCTGTATGTACCCTACAGTGGGCATGGAAAGTATTCAGACCCCCATCAATTTTTCACTCGGTTATGTAGCAGCCATTTGATAAAATCAATTAAATTATCTCCTCCTTGAACCGTCACTTTATCGTGGTGGAGGAGTTTGAGTGCCCCAATTATCCTAGGAGCTATGTTGTCTGGGGCACTTTGTGCCCCTGGTAGGGTCTCCCATGACAAATTGGTCTTAGGTGAAGGGTGAGACAAAGAACGGTTCCAAGGATCTTTCATGGATATACAATCAAAGAGTTGGAGTTCCCGGCCCGGAGGGTTACCGGGGTCCCACCCTGGAGCCAGGCCTGGGGTTGGGGCCCGTGAGCGAGCGACTGGTGGCCGGGTTTTCACCCATGGGGCCTGGCCGGGCCCAGCCCGAACCGGATACATGGGCTCATCCAACTGTGGACCACCACCCGCCGGAGGAACATGAAGGGTCCGGTGCGGTGTGGATCGGGTGGCAGACCAAGGCCGGAGCCATTGGCGGTGGCGGGGAAGGAGCAGGAGCTTGTGACAGAGGTTGAGCAGTACCGGCTAGATATAGTCGGACTCACCTCGACACATAGCATTGGCTCTGGGACCCAAGTCCTTGAGAGGGGTTGGACACTCTCCTTTGCTGAAGTTGCTCCGGGTGAGAGGCGGAGGGCTGGGGTTGGCTTTTTGTTAGCCCCAAGACTCTCTGCCTGTGTGTTGGGGTTTGCCCCAGGGGACGAGTGGGTAGCTTCCCTGAGCCTTCGTGTTGGGGAACAGGTCCTGACTGTTGTTTGTGCTTATGGGCCAAATATCAGTTCAGAGCACCCACCCTTTTTGGAGTCCCTGGGACGAGTGCTAGATAGTGCTCCATCAGGGGACTCCATTGTCCTGCTGGGGGACGTCAATGCTCACGTGGGCAATGACAGCATGACCTGGAGGGGTGTGATTGGGAGGAATGGCTCGCCTGATCTGAACTTGAGTGGTGTTTTGTTACTGGACTTCTGTGCAAGCCGCAGTTTGGCCATAACGAACACCATGTTCGAACATAAGGATGCCCATCGGTACACTTGGTACCAGGGCAGCCTAGGTCACAGGTCGATGATAGATTTTGTAGTCGTATCATCTGACCTGCGGCCGTATGTTTTGGACACCCGAGTGAAGAGAGGAGCGGAGCTGTCAACTGATCACCACCTGGTGGTGAGTTGGATCAGATGACAGGGGAAGGTGCCGCGTAGACCTGGTAGACCCAAAAGCATAGTAAGGGTCTGCTGGGAACGCCTGGCAGAAGAACCTGTCAAGACGGTCTTCAACTCCCACCTCCGGCAGAGCTTTGACCAGGTCCCGAGAGCAGTGGGGACATTGACTCCGAGTGGGCCTTGTTCCACTCTGCGATTGTTGAGGCGGCTGTTGTTAGCTGTAGTCGCAAGGTGGCCGGTGCCAGTCATGGTGGCAACCCCCGTACCCGCTGGTGGACACCAGAGGTTCGGGGAACAGTCAGGCTGAAGAAGGAGACCTACAGGGCGTGGCTGGTCTGTGAGTCTCCAGAGGCAGCAGACAGGTACCGGATAGCCAAGCGGAGTGCAGCAGTGGCAGTTGCCGAAGCAAAATCTCGGACGTGGGAGGAGTTTGGTGAGGCCATGGAGAAAGACTATCGATCGGCTCCAAAGAGGTTCTGGCAAACTGTCCGGCGCCTCAGGAGAGGAAGGCAGCAACTCGCTCACACTGTTTTCAGTGGGGATGGGGAGCTGCTGACGTCAACTGGGGCTATAGTCGGACGATGGAAGGAATACTTTGAGGAGCTCCTCAATCCCACCTACGCACATTCCGAGGAGGAACCAGAGCCGGGAAATCTGGGGATGGACTGTCCAATCTCTGGGGCAGAAGTTGCTGAGGTAGTCAAACAACTACACAGCGGCGAAGCCCGGGGGCAGAAGAGATTTGTCCTGGGTATCTCAAGGCTATGGATGTTGTAGGTCTGTCATGGTTGACACGTCTCTACAACATTGCGTGGCCATCGGGGGGCAGTTCCTGTGGAGTGGTAGACCGGGTGGTGGTCCCCATCTTTAAGAAGGGTGACCGGAGGGTGTGTTCCAACTATAGGGGGATCACACTCCTCAGCCTCCCTGGAAAGGTCTACTCCAAGGTACTGGAGAGGGGGGTCCGATCGATAGTTGAATCTCAGATTGAGGAGGATTAATGTGGTTTTCGTCCTGGCCGTGGAACTGTGGACCAGCTCTATACTAGGACTGCACGATATTAGGAAAACCTGCGATATGCGATAACAGTGATTAATATTGCGATGACGATATTACTTGCAATAAATAAAAAACTTAACTCAGAAATAAAACTAATCAAAAACAAAGAAATAAAAAAATGACAAAAAAATCATAAAAATGACAAAAGAAACATCTGTGAGGAAAAGGAAAAAGAAAATGAACAAGAAAAGGCAATCAGTGGATCCTGGGAAAAGCAGAATCATCATAAAGAGCAGAACAAAGCTAATTCAGGTGTTCGCTAACCATCAAAATGAAGTGCCGTCCGCCTCGGGGGCGGGCATCTAACCTAAAAAAACCCACCCAATTGGCCAAATGGGTGAAGAGCTCTATTTGATTTGTTAAAAAAAAAACATCATGCTTCCATTTTATTGTCAGAATGCATTATGTGTATCAAACATTTGAGCTGACAATTCATTACGATATTTATCTGTTCTTTGTGATATGCATGCTGATATCGCGATAACGATATAGTTGCGATATATTGTGCAGCCCCACTCTATACCCTTGCAAGGGTGATGGAGGGGGCATGGGAGTTTGCCCAACCAATCCACATGTGTTTTGTGGATTTGGAGAAGGCTTATGACCGTGTCCCCAGGGGCACCCTGTGGGTGACGCTCCAGGAGTATGGGGTGGGTGGCTTTCTGTAAAGGGCCATTCAGTCCCTTTACCAGAGGAGCGTGAGTTTGGTCAGCATAGCCGGTAGTAAGTCGGACCTGTTCCCGGTGAGGGTTGGACTCCGCCAGGGCTGCCCTTTGTCACCGGTTCTGTTCATTACCTTTATGGACAGAATTTCTAGATGCAGCCGTGGTGTGGAGTGTGTCGCGTTTGGTGGCAAGAGAATCTTGTCTCTGCTTTTTGCGGATGATGTGGTCCTCCTAGCTTCATCCAGCTCTGACCTTCAGCTCTTGCTGGGTAGGTTCGCGGCCGAGTGTGAAGCGGCTGGGATGAGGATCAGCACCTCCAAATCTGAGACCATGGTTCTCGACTGGAAAAGGGTGGCTTGTCAACTCCTGGTCGGGGGAGAGGTCCTACCTCAAGTGGAGGAGTTTAAGTATCTCTGGGTCTTGTTCACGAGTGAGGGTAAGAGGGATCGTGAGATCGACAGGCGGATTGGTTCAGCTTCTGCAGTGATGCGGACGCTGAACCGATCTGTCGTGGTGAAGAGGGAGCTGAGCCAGAAAGCCAGGCTCTCGATTTACCGGTCGATCTACGTCCCAATCCTCACCTATGGTCATGAGCTTTGGGTAATGACCGAAAGAACGAGATCGCGGATACAAGCGGCCGAAATTAGTTTCCTCTGTAGGGTGGCCGGGCTCAGCCTTAGAGATAGGGTGAGGAGCTCGGACATTCGGGAGGGACTCGGAGTAGAACCGCTGCTCCTCCGGATCGAAAGGAGTCAGTTGAGGTGGTTTGGGCATCTGGTCAGGGTGCCTCCTGGACGCCTCCCTGGGGAGGTGTTTCAGGCATGTCCTGCCGGCAGGAGGCCCCCGGGTTGACCCAGTACACTTTGGAGAGGTTACATCTCCAATCTGGTCCGGGAACGCCTTGGGATCCTGCCAGAGGAGCTGGTGGAGGTGGCCGGGGAGAGGACAGTCTGGAGCTCCCTAGTTGGGATGCTGCCCCCGCGACCCGGATAAGCGGAGGAAGACGATTAAATCATTTTTCCCCATTAATGGACACACAGCATGTCATATTAACAGAAAAACACAAAATTTTAGAAATATCTGCAGTTATTAAAGAGCAAGTCACACCAAAATCAACTTTATTATTTGCTTATAACTTGTATAAATGAGTGTCTAAAAGTGTTGCAGACAGTCAGTCTAGCACCCTCTTCAGCTCAAATTTATAGAACACATGTATTTTGTGCCGGCTTGAATTCACGTTAGCCAATGGCTAACGAGAAAGGTGCTACGTAGCCAAGAAAAGTACTACGTAGCAGCTCTGTGGCTATAGGTTATAAAAGCACCGTGGTCTCAGCCAGCCTTGTAGCAGTCGAACTTGGATTAGCCACAAGTGAGTTATGCTTTAGTTAGCATTAGCACTGAGTCAAGAGTCCCAGCAAAGCTTCTAGTATTATAATTATTTAGTTCCAGTAGCTTGGTTGCTAGATATTGTAGTTTAGGGTTTTTTATATGTGACTCTTTCACCAACTTTGAACCGGTTATGCTGGTTTGAAGAGCGTTTCACAAATTAGTCCAAGCCGTTCCAGTAATTAGCCGGATCCTTCCGACTGCTGCTTCCCCAAAACGGAGATTTTGGGCCCAATCTGAGGTGAGTAAGCAAAATAATTACTTTTAACAGCTTCTAAATATCGTTCCCTACCTGTAATTTTGCAGCTATAAATGCTGTATTTATAGCTGCAAAGTAAGCGAGACATGGGTCTTAGGTTTATCTAATATCACTTCACACGGACCCGGTTCTGAACTGGTGCTTACCCGGTTCTCATTAGAACATGTTCATGTCTGATTCTGGACCCTGAGTTAGCTCTGAGAGCAGTCAGATCACTCACCAGCCGTGTAATAAAGCACATATATTAGACAGTTTGTTTTGTACATGATCTAAGTTAAACTAAACGGTCCAGGCTAAAGCCTTGCAGGGGAGTTATTTTTAACCGTCTGTCTTTCTTTACCTTCTAGTTTTAACATGTAATTATTTTAGCGTATTTACACGCGTGTGTTGCTGCACTTAAAAACAACTATAAATATATTTGCTGTTTCTTTATATTTCACATAGCCTCCCAGCAGCTGTGTGTCTGACACTGGGACCATGATGGGAACTCCGCCCAGAGCAGCTTCTACACTCCTGAACAGACCCAGGTGTGATGGAGAGCTTCTGAGCAGCTTCCATCTGAATGACTGGACAAGCTCTGAGCTGTTCTAGGTAAACAATGTTATAAATAATAATACTGTACTCTGTATTCAGTTTTTTTCTCACTTAGCCTGGCAGGTCACCACTGGAGAGGAGTAGCTTCCCAGACCCACACTAACCTCCCGTTTTACCTCAGGGCCTCCTGATCTAACAGAAAAACCTGTAGCTCCATGCTTGCTCTGCTTTCCATGTTTCTCATCTCTGGAAGCTTCCTCCCACAACACTGTGATGTTACATATAATCTTTTTTTTTTTTTTCAGGCTAAATGAACCCAAGAAATCTGCTGTCAGACTGATTGTTGGAGCTACAAATGGTCCAGACTAACATGAAGCCTTGAGGGTGTAGTAAAGGTGAGTTGTTTTCAATCATCATGTTATCTTCATTACAGCCTTTGTGTTTTAACATCATCTATGTTTTTGCTTCATAGCTTATTGCTACACGTGTGTTGCTGCTGTGAGCTTGGAGCTAGATTACATCATGACATCATGAAGGAGGCGGCTGATTCTGGCCCTGCGACACTTGGTGACGTGTGAGCTAATTCACCTGGTAAATAACTTTTACATTAAATATTTTGTTCTTTGCTATCAAAAGTAAATGAATTAATAACCTGCATTATTGTAGGACACTCAGCAAAATATGGAAGCTACACCATGATGCAGGCACATGTTAATATTCAATAAGAGCACATAAGGTGAGCAACACCACATATTATTATTATTATTATTATTATTGTACACGGTCCAGGATTTATTTTCTATATGCATCTCATCATTAGCCTGGCTGATCTCCACTGCAGGAGAGGGTGATGATGAAGGTCGTGTAAAAGCAAGTTAAAGGAAGCAAAATACGGTTGGCTCATTATTCACTTCACACACTGGAATATTGAGTTGTTTAGATCTAATGATCTGTTTCTAATTCACCGTTAGCATTGTTAGCTCAATGTTAGCATCTAGCCTGTTTCACCCGATATTAGAGTAAGACAAAAGATGCCGTGGTTTCTTAGAAGTACAAGAAATACCTTCTGGGTTGTTTCTGTTTACTGGCTTCTGTTTTTTAAACAACTCTGGAGCTTTTTGCCTGTTGGTGTTGAATTACAAATGCTGGCATTACAGTGTTAGCTCGACGCACACTCAGCAACCTCAGTCGTAAACAAAGCCTATATCCTTCTTTTGTTTATTTTTCTACAGAGAAAAAGTGACAAATCCCCAGCCGGCTGAGCCTTCCTTCTATGACTGAGACGTTAGACGGTTTTGTGATTATTTCACTGTAAAATCCTTAATTATTGTACATTTAAAGTAATGCTGCTCTTACCACTGCACTATTTACTCTACCCACCTCTGAAAGTATGATGGTGGGGCCTCAGGGTAGCCATTGTTGTCAGTGGGACCGGCGAAGACAGCATGTGGAGACCCAGGACTGTTCAGCTGCTGGAAACGAGCCATCATCTCAACAAACACAGTCCCTGGCATGTCCCTCGGTCTGGTAGGTGCAAACAGGTTTAACTGGGGGTGTGGATTAGGAGGCTCGCCCCCCATCACTCTTCCTGATGACATCTGCTTGAACTGCTCAGTGATTTCTTTTAGGGTCCGGTTGATATGGAGTTCAGGACGTGTCTGGAAGGACTCTTTGCAGAGGGGACACTGGTAGGACTTTGCCCCCCGTCCTCCAGTTCCTCCATCCCAATAGGAACAGATGCAGGACTGGCAGAAGCTGTGGCCGCATGGTGTTGAGACTGGGTTGTTGAACACCTCCAGACAGATGGAGCAGGTGAACTGATCTTCAGACAGACAGGAAGTCGGCAGCGCCATCCCCCATCAGGATGAGAAAACTGGCAGAGACACAGGAAGACACTTTATTTGGTCCCTTCTCAGCAAATGTTTTGGTTTGGTGTATGGCAATAGAATAGAATAGAATAGAATAGACTTTATTAATCCTACAGCTGGGAAAGTCACTCGTTACAGCAGCACACACCCTTAAAAAGGGAGAAAATAAAGATTATAACTAAAATGGCAAAAGCTATTATTGTAACCTTCATCCACTAAAACAACAAATAAAAAGGAAACTTGTGGTTCCAGAACTATGCAGCATACTGTAAGGGACACAGATGTAACGTCCAGAAATGGTCAGTTTTCACCTACATATTGGCCTACACAAGGTCCGGTCACCTACAGACCTAATTCCACTATCTGAGAGGAGTTTCTATCCTGTCTTCTAAGTCCAGAAGATTCAGTCCTTGTTGACATTTCAGGGGGAACAAGATGCCAGCCTATGTTCCCAAACAAAGCCTTCTTTTGATAAGACCGCAGGATTGCTCTCTCTCATGAAAGAAGAACTTTTACAAATCTTAAGTTAAATAATTATTCAAACATTAATATTAGTATTCATTTAACATTTGTTCATTCAGGCAAATAATTATTGAATGATGTGCAACTGTGGGTCCACTGTTGTTTCTGCTGTACATACACCCTCTTGGACAGATACTTGATTCTTTTCATAATGTCTCTTATTGCCTCTATGCAGATGATATTCAGCTGTACTGCTCCTTTAAAGGGGCATTATGGAAGTGTGACAGCCAAAACATGTATAGAAATAATAAATTTCTTCTTCATACATTCTCCTGCAATGCCCTGGTCCTGTAGAATGAGCCCTGGCATTTTTACTGTGATTGCCTGTTTTTCTGTAAAATCACAGAAAAAGAGAGATGCTCGGGTCGAGCAGGCTGCTTCATGCGCGTTCACGCTCAGGTGTAGCCCGTAGCATTTGCTATCCGTAGCTTTAGCAGCAGAGAGAGAGGCAGTGCCACTTTGTCACTGTTCCTAACGCCTAGTGACAAAGCTAGCTACATTTCTGAGGACCCTTACCCCCAAATTCCACTACCTCCGCTCCGCTGCGGTCCGCCCCCGCCTTCCGCAGCCGCTCGCTTCCGAACTCAATTTTTACTGGTATGCGCTCTACAACGGCTCCGCTCCGGTGCGGAGACCTGAGGTGGGCAAACAAGCATGCGCGGGATTTTCCAGATCTTACGATACAGTCCGAGCAATAAACGCGGAAGTTAGATCCAAACACCCGTTGTGTGGGAGAAGCATCGGCATGAGCTGTTTTAATCTGCCCATCATTTGTGTTGAGAGATCAGCAGTGTTTGGGTCAACAAAGTGTGACTACTTTGATAGCGGAAACTGTATTTATGGCTTACTTTTGTGCATTTAAACTTCAGCCGCCATTGATAGTTGTTAAAAGTTGTTAAACCTGTGCATATGAAACAAAAAACGCCTTTTGTTTATCGATTTATTGTGAAAAACGGAAGCTGTGCTTGCTCCTTTTCCTGTTGGGCCGTTGTGATTTATGTCCATTTACTGCGGAGGTGCTCCGGCGTCCGGCAAAAATAGGATCGATTCTATTTTTGCCGGACGCCGGAACAGAGGGCGGCGCACGGCGCCGCACTGCCGGAGCACGGCCGCAGTAGTGGAATAGCTCTGATTGACTACAACGGGACCGATTTTGCTCCGGCGTTCATGTCGGAGCGGAGCGGAGGTAGTGGAATTTGGGGGTTGGCTATTTTCTGTAGAACTTTCTTCTAGATATTTCCTGCTAATTAGCAGCAAAATAGCCATTTTCACTCCGAACCGTCCTTTGTACGTTGTTTCAGCTGTCATCAAGGATATAAATGTTACAGATACAAAAGACATTACTGGCGCTTTAGCTTACCTAGTAAGACGTCGGACTCTCAAGCAGAAGACCTGGGTTTGATTCTGGATGTGAACATAGTTCATTTAGAGTTTCTTTTTTACATTAATGGTATATTTTTTACAGCAAGATGCCCAACTTTTTATTTGAGACTCGCCGAACGGCATTGAATTCACAGATAAAAAAGATGTGGGTCCAACTTTCATTTTGGAACAATTTTTCAAGCAAGGGAAGGGAATGATCTGAGCATGCAGGAGGACTGACCCATCATAAACCTTTGTCGGCTGTGCTGAAGAGAAAGCTACAGAACCAAATTATTTAATTAATTAGCTGCACGTTCTCCTGTCCTCTGTCCTCTGGGCTACACACACACACACGGGACTTTCTCAGCTGTTATTTTCATTAAGGAGTGTGCACGTACAGCATGTGCGCCTCGTGCACGAGCCTACTATTGAAGCTGCCGTTACGCTTTTGGCCTGAGGGGGCACTCGCGAGCATAAAAGTTCTAAACTCCATAAAGTCCCTTTAAGGCAGGGGTGTCAAATATGCGGCCCGCGGGCCGGATCCGGCCCGCAAGCGGGTTAAATCCGGCCCGCGAGATGGTTGTGTAAACTTTATTTTCATACTTTACAATGTAGAGTGAAAACAAACTTATCCTTGTGAGCAAGTTTTCTCTGTAATGAGTATAAATAAAACAAAGTTGCGCTCAAGGCTCACAAAAGAACTTGAATCACATCCTGAAGTTGGCCGCCACTCAGGATGTGACTTCTGATATTGATGTGCTGGTGAAGCTAAAAGATGTAAAGTAAAATGAGTCAAATATACTTTAAGTGCTGCATGAAACTGATCTTGCCATGTGATCTGTAAGCTCTTTGAATCACTAAGGAATGCTTTTTTTATTGATTAATTTTTTTATTTTTTTCAAATTTTCAAGTACACTTCAGGTGTTGTACTTGTACTACACTGTCCCCAGGCTCCAGCCTTGTTTTATATTGATTGTATTAAAACAAAGAAAACAATCTGAAGTTTTTTTTTATTTACCGGTCCAGCCCACTTGGGACTAGATTTCCCTCAATGTGGCCCCTGAGCTAAAATGAGTTTGACACCCCTGCTTTAAGGTCTCTGAGTTCTATAAACTGTCTGAATTACTAGAGTGTCTATCAGCGATCGCCAGCTGGCTAGAAGATAACTTCCTTCAGTTAAACTCTGAAAAGACTGAATGTCTGATCATTGCCCCTGAGAGATCCTTTTATTTAAAGCTTCTTTTACCTAAACTTTTTATTTTCTTATTTTTAACTCAAATTTGTAATCATCTTTCATCTGTTTATAAAATGTTATAATTATATGACTTTAATTTTTCTGATGTTAATCTGTTTCTGTTTTGAAACCATTATGGCTGCTGAGGAGGGTTGGTGGTGGTGGGAGAAGCTGTTGACTGGTATGACATTTGGAAGTGGTTGGGGGAGGTGGTGTTGGTGGTACCTATTGAAGCAGTGTGTGTGTGTGGAGGATGTCGAATCTGTTAATCAGGTTAAACTTGTCGGCCCAATTCTGGTCCCTTTCAGCAGATTCACCGGCACCACTCTCCCCACTGTGTCCAGTGATCTTTCTGAGGTCTCTCCATGCACCATGATCATTATTCTGATGTTCATGATTGTTAAAGATCAAATCCAGCTCACATATCCATACACAATCATGCACCTAGGACCTTGGGGGGTGGGGAAGTCAGAGGTGCGGGTATGGATCCCATTTCCGCATTCCTGTGGCAACCTGCCCCCCAATTTTATTTGCACATTAAACACTTCCACCGACGACATTCCACACAAACACACACTTAGGGCCTTAGGAGTGAGCACATTCAACGGCATTTTGCAGGGGGATTTTTCAGCCTCATCCCGAGAGCCGGTGCCCACTTCCAATTTTAAACTGCACTTAGACACTGAGAACTGTAGGGGGAGGTGGGGTTGTGTGGTTGCATCAGCTGGCGTAAGCCAGACGATGCCTGCACTGCCCGCTCACCACAGCCATGGAATACATCTCATCAACACGCACCAACACTACATTGGAGCAGGCAGAGGGAGACTAGGGGGTCTTAGCACACCGCCGTTGTCGCTTGGCCTCCCGGGGCTGGAGGCTAGGAGGGGGAGTTGGCCGTCATGTTGGGGTCTAGGGTGGTGGGATGCTTTGCTCAGCGTTGGGCGGGGGTACCTGCTCATCATCACCCCCGCAGAAAGGGGTGGACTCTGGGAACCGGTGTTGGTTATAACCCATGTGCAGCAGTACCGGGACCAGAGTGAATAGGGTGTGTATGGGGAGCATGAGTGGGTGTCCGGCGTGCATTTTTGTAAGTCTTTGGTTGTATGTGTATGTGTGAGTATGAGGGAGGGAGTGTGTGACTGTGTCTGTTTATGACTGTATATGTCAGGTGGGGTCTTGGACTCCTCCCCTCTTCTCGGACTTCTTGTGCTCCTATACATCTTCGCCTGTCCTCCCCCTGCCACACCTGGTGTGGAGTGCGGTGTTTTAAGTATCAGGTGTGACATTAAAAGCAGACGCTTTGATGCTCCACCTGAGAGTAAATCTGTGAGGCTTGTCACCAGCATTCAGACATCAATTCTGTTTGCTTCACAGCCAGACGGGACACAGGGAGAAAATAATAATAAATCCAGCTCAAGCCTGAACTACACCTGATCTGTGTCCTTACGACACACACACACACACACACACACACACACACACACACACACAAGGAGTTTTTCAGGATATTCTGGCTTGGTCAGTATATGGTCTGATGACAGTGAAACCAATATCTGAAATGAGGCGACAGACCTGTAACTCAGTCTTCTGTCACTTTAACCTCAGGTGTAGCAAAATACCAGAATAACAGGAGAAGAGTCTATGTCCCACGTGGAACGGCTGAGAATGAAACAGAACCATATGAGGTCCGGGATCAGATATTGGTTAGAGCTGATCATCAGCAGTCTTCTGCTCTGGGCATACAATCGTGTTTGTTGCTTCTTGCTGAGCAGCTGTAGCCTGGCCTGCCAGACTCGTCCTCTGTCGACCAGAGAACTAGTCTGGTTACTTACAGGCAGAGAGGCGCCTGAGGGGCGGGACTAGCCAGCTCAAAAATATCCACCAATCTTGTGTTGACGTTTCAGTATTTTCTCTGGAATTTAATGACCTGCTTCAAATTTCACATGTATGGAGTTCCAACATCCACGTGACGGACGGCTGTAATTAAAAACGTCATTATGTCCCAAACCATCAGAGATGTTAATGATAAATGACCCGCACTTGTATAGCACCTCTCAGAGTAAGGACTCCAAAGCTCTTTACACTACAGTGTATCATTCATCCATTCACACACTGGTGGTGATGAGCTACATCATAGCCACATGCTGCCCTGGGGCGTGCTGACGGAGGCGAGGCTGCCGATTACAGGCACCACCGGACACAACAGCAGAATTCTCTGTCCGCAGCCGGGATCGAACCTGCAACCTTCCGATTACTGGACAACCCGCTCAACCCGTTGAGCTGCCCGGTGTGAATGTGACACAGCGCTGACACCCCCTTTACAAAGTGCAAACCTAATCAGCAGCTCGGTGAGCAAAAGAACACTTTCCAGAATGTTCACCAGGCCATGGACGTCATTTTCGCTTTAGAAGTGGGGGGGGGGGGGGGAATCTTTACAGTATGCTCTAATGGGAAACCGGCTTCAACACAAACGGTTGTTTTCCGCTTGGTCCTAGAGCTCAACCAGTGTCCGTTTAATATAGCATAATATTGGTTTTGGATGGTAAAAAGTGCAGGGGTCAAAACTTGACTTTGGAAAAAGTGGGGGGGACATGTCCCCCCTGTCCCCCCCCAAAATTACATCCATGCACCAGGCTGATTTTACTGAACACGTGTTCAACTCCATAACATGAAATTAAGGTTAATAATATAACTTAGATCACAAAATCTTCAGTTTTACTAAAACTGGTTGAAGTACAAATGACTACACAAGAAAGACTACTACATCTAGCATTTTGTCTGACCATCGTGATTTTCAAGGACAGCACCAAGTCTTTTAGGCATAGGATGAAAAAAGTGGCGACAAATGGCAACATCTATAGTTTTCCATTCTTCAAGAAGAACCTGTTTTAGAGCCTGGGTGCTGGACGGAGAGAGATGCTCAACCTGCCGCTTCAGAATCCCCCACAGGTGTTGGATTGGGTTCAGATCAGGAGACAGACTTGGACATTCAATCGCCTTCACCCTGTTCGTCTTCAAAAATGCAGCAGCAGCTTTAGACGTGTGTTTTGGATCATTGTCGTGTTGGAAGAGTGCACGACGACCAATGTTGAGTTCATGATACCATCAATGAAATGCAGCTCCCCAACACCAGCAGCACTCATGCAGCCCCACATAAGGACACTGCCGCCCCCGTGTTCACTGCAGGCACCATGCATTCTCTTAGAAATCCTCACCTTTACAACAACATACGGCTTAGAAACCATTAGTTCCAAAAACAGTGATTTTTGTCTCATCACTCCAGAGTCTAGAGTCCCGGTAGTCTTCATCTTTTTCAGCATTGGTCCTAGATAATCCTAGGTATGTTTTTTATGCATGGGCTTCCTTTGTGGACGATACCCATGCACGTCATTCCTCTGCAGTGTGCTCCGTATGGTGTCACGGGAAGCGGTCACTCCAGTTTGGCTTTTCTACTGCTTTAGCTAACTGGAGTGAACCTGCATGGCGATTTTCTTCGACCCTTCTCATCAGAAGACGCTCCTGTCCAGATGTTAACGTAAGTGGACGGTCTGGATGTCTCTGTAAGATGGTTGCACTTCCATCTTTCTTAAAGTTTTGGATCACTTTTGCTACAGTGTTCTGATCTTCTTGTAGCACTCCACCTTTCTGTGTTAAGAAATTACTTCTCAGATTTTGACATTTGTCTATCATGTGTAGCTGTTGCTGACAGCATGAAATGGAAAGGGCTTTTCTTTGTTCAGTGATGCCCTTTTATGGTCACCTGTCTGCTGGACACCTCTTAAAGGAATCATTAGACAACCAGTACCGAGACATTGTGCTTCAGATCTGCTCAGGAAGATCTAGTTGTTGCATCTTTGGGACCAAATTACGAAACACACCGTGTGTGTGTGTGTATTTGTGTGTATGTCTCAGACAGGAATTATTTTATGTCACAGTGACATCATGGCTATTTTTGTCTTAGATGTAATCTAGCCTGTTTCCTGACATCTTCACAAATGAAACACCACCCACGAGACCAGCTGCCCGAGTCTCCGTCAGACTCACCAGTAGCCCTGGTTTCTGTGTGATGAGGAGTCACCACTCAGGTAAATGGCATGGTGGTGACTGGGAGTTGTGGTTTCACACACAACTTATCTAATGACTGCAGATTTACAAACCCCCACACACACACACACACAGTTCTGTTCCACACACATTTGATATCTAACACCTCAGCTGTGATGGAGATAACTGCCTGGTTCTGATTGGCTGTTTCTCTTACCTTGGTCAGAGTCCTCAGATAGTCAGAAGCAGGAGTGTATCTGTCAGTGCTGATTGTCCCTCTCTGTCTCTCACAGCCGAGACTGTTGCCACATCCTTCTCACCTTCCTTTAGTATGTTTGACCACACCCTCTTCAACCCCCACCCACCTGGTTGATCCAACCCAACCTGCTCTGCAGGAGCAGGTCTGTTCTGCAGGTGTGTCTCTGCCCTCCTCTCTCATGATGTCAACCACTTATTTCTAGTTCAGAGGAGCTGGTGTCTATCTCCAGATTCATCAGGTAAGAGGCGGGGCTACACCTGGACAGGTCTCCCGTCCATCACAGGGACACTTCAGTCTCCAGTTAACCTAACAAATATGTTTTTGGTCTGGGGAGAACATTTTGATCTAGACAACCGTAGAATGTCTTTAGAAGACGTACTACAGCATTTAGTTCACACGGGTGTGTTTACTAGTAGTTTAGCAATTTCATGCATTTAGCTCAGATAGTTCTTAATGGAATATTTAAATATGTCATGTCCCTGGAAGGCCTGTCAAAGTGTGTTTCTAGAACAGATCTTCTCTAGAAGGCTGCTGATGTAGTTTTATGCTCTAACTTTTTAGAGAAGTACAAACGAAAAAATTAAACACTATAATGTTTGCATTTAGAAAAGTAGATTTTCAAAAATTTGTGGCCCACAAGGAACTTGACAATTTCAGCCCTCGTCCTACGTGTGGCAGAACCATCGACATATATATATATATATATATATATATATATATATATATATATATATATATATATATATATATATATATATATATATATATACATATATATATACATATATAAGTCAACATATATGTTTCTGTATATATCGTTTCTGTTACTGATAAGGAAATGCGTCCGTTAAGCAGCGCGGTGTGTTGAAGCTGTCATCAGCTGATCAGGAGCTAAAGAGGCAGATGTTTTCATCCAAGTGCATCACGGCCGTGAAGAACGAGAAAGACGTGATGAATATCTACAGCTGCAGGTGTGGATCTGCAGCCGTACCCTTCTTAGTGTGACAGCGGGACGTCCCGAAGGTCCGCTCACCTGTTCACCGCTCAGACGTCCTAATCTTCTACCTTCCTAGATCATCCAGCTGTAACCTGTTCCTGATCATGTGTTTAGTCCCGCTGTAACACTGATGCATCAGTCTCAGACGTCATGGAGCTCAGGTGTTATTAGAACTACCTGTGTGTGTTTACCTCCCAGCTTCAGCTCTTCTGTGGTTGGGTCTGACCCAAGTTAGTAAATGTAAGTCCTCCATCAGGCTTGTGCCTCTTCTAGTGTCATTTTAAAGGATTTTATTTATTTATTTAACCGTTACTAGATTAGTGTAATGCTCCTGTTAGTAGTTCCTCCTGTTAAGTGCTTATTTATTTAAATTATTCAGGTTTATAAAAAACATGTGGACATACATTTTATTATGTTGCAGTCATTAGTCATTTATATTTCACTTTTGTAGTAATTTATAGTAAATTAAGTAAGTTCAATTGAGGGGAACCCATTTTTCTAGCAGTTTAATGAAAAAAGTATCTAAGTAGTTATTTTTCTTGGTAATTAGTTACTTTTATAATCTTGTAACTCAGTTAGTAACTGAGTTATTTTTTTGACAAAGTAATCAGTAACTATAACTAATTACATTTTTAAAGTAACGTTCCCAACACTGAGCTAACCTGAACTGGCCAAGATGGCGCTGTGAGTAGGGTTGGGCATCGAGAATCGATTGGAACCGGTTCCAACTGTTCATTTTTCCCAGAATCGCTCAATGTTTTTTATTTCGATTCCTAGAACGCCAACGGAAGAGGAATCCGCGGCCGACCTCTGTGATCTGCAAATTGTGATCAACGCTTTTCAGAGCTGATCACACCAGCTGTCTGTGTGCAGCACGAGTCCCGAATGAATGACCAGGAACGTTTCAGCCGGAGATGGTGCCTGCGACTCCATGGGGAGGCTGAAAAATCTTCGGAGAAGGTGAAGGAGAGAGTGACGGAGGTCTGCAGAGCCGTGGTCCCAGAAGAGCGGAGATACAACGTGGCGGCAGTGGCGGATATTGTCACATCCTGTCTTGTCTCCCCATTCTGTTCAGTCATGTGTCTCTGTTAACTGCTCCCACCTGCCTCTCGTTTTCCAATCACCCAAGCTCCCAGCCCATCAGTCCTGTGTCTCTTGTTGGTTCATTGTTTCAGTAGTCCAGCGTTCCTGCTTGTCTGCCTGCCTGCCTTTGCACCCGCATGTGGATCCTGCCTCCGCTTCTCTCACCAGCATGCTTGTGACAGAATGAACCAACCTGCTAAAGGATCCAGCGGGGAGGTTCTCCCCTGGGAGTGCCTGCTTCAGTTCCTCACCTCGGACCACCGGCCGGCTTCTCCTCCTCCGGCGTTGCCTCGCCGAGGGCGCCGTCACCGAACCCCGGCTGCGACGATCCCCTCCACCCTCCCGGAGCTAGATGTGAGGTTGGACCAGGAGACGCAGCTAGACCGCTCCTGCACCAGACTGGCTGTGTGCTCCCCTGGAGCTGGCCCACGGCGTTGGGAAGGTTGCCGGGCTCCACCGTCACCCCTTGTCCCAGGACGGAGCCACGAGCTCGCCGCTGCCCCTGCTCGGCGCGCCAGCTTGGACCCGCCTCCTGTCTGATCAGCGGTCCCGTCTCCGGTTCAATCAGCGCCTCCGTCATCTGCAGGTGGAGGGACCACGCCTACAGCCCAGCAGACAGAGCTTGCCAGCCTCCAGGCGGAGCTTGGCCAGATCCATCAGCTCGTCAGCCTCCAGGAGTTCCAGCTGGACACCCTATCCTCCCCGAATTACCAGGAGACGGTTCCAATCCAGTCAGCAGCTCCCTTGTCTCTAGGCCAAAGGATCGAGCCCGCAGTCCACCCAGCAGAGCTCGCCGGTCTCCGAGCTGAGCTGGCCCAACTCCATCAGAGCCTCAGTCTCCAGGAGCTCCAGCTGGACAATCTATCCTCCCTGCTCTCCCAGTTACTGGCACCACCAGTTCAATCATCTCCAGTTCCAGCGGTGACCCATGAGGCTCTTCCCCCGGGCTGGCCTGTCCAGATGTCAGAGCCCAGTCCGGCGACTCCAGCCAAGGTAGCGGTCACGTCTGCAGCAGTTCCTCCTCCACTCCAGAAGTCGGCGGTCCAGAAGTCGACGCCTCCGGTCCAGAAGTCGACGCCTCCGGACCAGAAGTCGACGCCTCTGGACCAGAAGTCGACGGAGGTCGACGCCCCCCAGTCCTGAAGTCGACGCCCTCAGTCCTGAAGTTGACACCCCCAGTCCTGAAGTCGACGCCCCTTCCAGTCCTGTGGTCGACACCTCTTCCAGTCCTGTGGTCGACGCCTCCGGCCCTGAAGTTGACGCCTCCGGCCCTGAAGTCGACGCCTCCTCCACTCCAGAGGTCGACGCCCCCTCCACTCCAGAGGTCGACGCCTCCTCCACTCCAGAGGTCGACACCCCCTCCACTCCAGAGTTCGACGCCTCCTCCACTCCAGAGGTCGACGTCCCCTCCAGTTCAACGTCTCCCCCTCCAGTCCAGAGGCCGACGTCTCCCCCTCCGGTCCAGAGGCCGACGTCTCCCCCTCCGGTCCAGAGGCCGACATCTCCCCCTCCGGTCCAGAGGCCAACGTCTCCCCCTCCGGTCCAGAGGCCGACGTCTCCCCCTCCGGTCCAGTGGTCGACGTCGCCGCCTCCAGTCCAGAGGCAGACGCAGCCGCCTCCAGTCCAGTGGTCAACGTTTCCTCCTCCAGTCCGGTGGTCGACGTCTCCTCCTCCAGTCCAGTGCTCGACGTCGTCCCCAGTCCAGTGGTCGACGCCGCCGCCTCCAGTCCAGTGGTAGACACCGCAACCTCCAGTCCAGTGGTCGACACTGCAACCTCCAGTCCAGAGGTCGATGCCCCCTCCACTCCAGAGGTCGACGCCTCCTCCACTCCAGAGGTCGACGTTCCCTCCAGTCCAACGTCTCCCCCTCCAGTCCAGAGGCCGACGTCTCCCCCTCCGGTCCAGAGGCTGACATCTCCCCCTCCGGTCCAGAGGCCGACGTCTCCCCCTCCGGTCCAGAGGCAGACGCCGCCGCCTCCAGTCCAGTGGTCAACGTCTCCCCCTCCAGTCCAGAGGCAGACGCCGCAACCTCCAGTCCAGTGGTCAACACTGCAACCTCCACTCCAGAGGTCGACGCCTCCTCCACTCCAGAGGTCGACGTCCCCTCCAGTCCAACGTCTCCCCCTCCAGTCCAGAGGCCGACGTCTCCCCCTCCGGTCCAGAGGCCGACGTGTCCCCCTCCGCTCCAGAGGCCGACGTCTCCCCCTCCGGTCCAGTGGTCGACGTCTCCCCCTCCGGTCCAGAGGCCGCCGCCGCCTCCAGTCCAGTGGTTGACGTCTCCTCCTCCAGTCCAGTGGTCGACGTCTCCTCCTCCAGTCCAGTGGTCGATGTCTCCTCCTCCAGACCAGTGGTAGACACCACAACCTCCAGTCCAGTGGTCGATGTCTCCTCCTCCAGTCCAGTGGTCGACACCGCAACCTCCAGTCCAGTGGTCAACGCCGCCACCTCAAGTCCAGTGGTCGACGCCTCCAGTCCAGTGATCGACGCCGCCGCCTCCAGTCCAGTGGTCGACGCCGCCGCCTCCAGAAGGAACCCAAACACATTGATGCCTTTGTTATTAGGCAAAGGTATGCATTTATGGAATGTTTAACGTTTCTTGTAATCGAATTATGATGCTTGTCAGAAGTTTGCTTTCATCGTGTAGCGCTGTCACGAATGACTACACGCATAATGATGGAATAATTAATGCCTACAGGTTCAGTATGTCTACTCTCATTGTTCATATTTGTTATGAGACTGTCGAATAGTAGTTTAACCAATAAAGACCTATTATCACCATGACTTTCTTGTTTGTTCGGAATAACGACTGAGAACATGGCATTTCAACACTACCAAAAAGTGATTGTGGGCTGTATCTTGTCACTGAAACAATATTCCGGCTTCAAACTTGTTGACCCCCCACCCCCCCACCCCCACCCCGTAATATCAGTTGCACACATCGACATGGTTGCACAGAAGTAGCTGGCAACGCAAGTAATCCAGGCGCTGCAGCTTTAAGCAGCTGCGCGCGCTCCCGCGGACGGCACTCAGTTTCTGGCAGACGATCACTTTTGGGCACAACACCTGCCCAGGAGTGAGCTACCCTGACCCGCAGGGAGCTAAAAACACACAGCCATCACTTGCTGGAGACTGTGGCGCGCAGCTGCGGGCTGGATCCGACCCAGGTTTCAGCTCCTCTGCCCCGCCATCACCTGCTGCAGCCTGTGGTGCGCTGCTGCGGGCCGGCTCCGACCCAGGAATGAGCTTCCCTGTCCCGCTAGGAGGATTTCAAACACTGCCATCCTCTGCTGGAGACCGTGGCACGCTGCTGCGCCCGCGTCGCTGTGTTTTTTATTCCCAGTGGGACAGGGGAGCTCAACCCTGTTCCGCAGCAGCAGCACGGCATAGCCCTCATATTTTGTTATATAAGTTGCTCCGGAGTAGCAGGACCGGCCAGACTATGAAAAAAAGTGGGATTTATAGTCCGGAAAATACGGTAGTTATTAGTATTTGACATAAATTAGCAGGCTAAATACATTTCATGTATTTCTAAAACGTAATACTTGTTTGTATCTTATACAGCCAACTAGCCTTTATTCTGGACTCAGTACAATTCACCAAAAGAGACATTATACAGATGAAGTAAGCACAAGATAACTTACTGGAAGAAAAAGAATTATTATCATGAGAACCAGAACAAGAGAGCCTGATAACAGTCATGTGAAAATAACAGTTAAAAAGTATGTATGTATAATAGAAAAAAGATATATTAGAATTAGTGTTACTCACTGTGATCTAAACAATAAATCAGCCATAGCTGATTAGCAATCATGAAATGAGGTCTGGGAGTTTTTAAGTTTCATTCTTTTATTACATTTTTTTCTGAGATGTTAAAATGTCACCATGGCAGCCTGTGTGTCTCCAACGTCAGCTACACAACGCTGCAAGTGTAAGTTCCAAATGCCTGTCTTGACCACTTCATGTATGGTTCTGTACTTTAAAACAGCTAGGCCAAACCTGTTATCTTTTTCTCCATAGCCATTTGGATCATCGGTGACAGCTACTTGAGGCGTGGTGCCCGGAGAGCTGCAGAGGCCCTCGGAGACAACCTTGGCCTCCCTGACGTCCGTGCCTCCCTGTTGGGGCGGACTGAGGTGGGAAGACCTTCTCCACTTCTTTTTCCACTCCCTGCGAGGAAGAGCAGCACCTGATGTCTTTCTCATCCACTGTGGCAGCATTGACATGGGGGTGGTCAGCAGTGTGAAGCTGGTCAACATGATGGAGGAGGATCTGCACCGGCTTCACCTTCTACACCCTCATATGATGATCATCATGTCGTCCATCGTCCATGTAGATGGAGGGCAGGTGTAAAACCTGCTAAAATTGAGAAGGCCAGGAGGTTTGTCAGCAGTGTTATGGCTACATTTATTTCTAGCTTAAATGGTGCCGTTGTTGTGCATCCTCACATCAGACATGACAGTCCAGGGACATTTTTTGTCAGACAAAGTTCATTTCACAAATAAGGGAAATGATATTTTTTTACTAATATTGCCGATTGTCTTAATGGCCAGCTCCAAAAGCAGTGAAAGACTTCCAGGTGGGAGTCTCGCTGCTTTTGAATTTTGCGTTTAGGGCAGATTTATTTTCATGCAAACAGGATAAACATATCCCTGACTGTTATAGCTAATGTGTTGATATGATTTAGCCATAACACTGTTGACAGCTCTGTTATTCCTTCACCACCCAATGTTCTACTCACTCTGCAGCTCTCTGGGCCCCTTTTATTATTTAACGTTTTTTTTAAATGTACCGACACTTTGTGTCCTGTTATTTTATAAAATCTAATGTAAAAAAATAAATGTTTTTGCTCAATTACTGGAATTTCTTTGGTTAAGACAAAAAAGGAGGGAAGAATCATTTATGCCGAGTTATTTCTACAACAGGCCCATTTCCTGTTACAAAACAAGAAATACAAGTACAAATTGAGAATTACAAGTTAGAAAACTGAAGTTACAAGTTACGAATCCAAAGTTACGTGTCATGAAACATGTTCCAAGTTACATTGAATATTGTCCCAATCCTAGCTCTATAATTAATACACTTAAACAGAAGAGTGAGAAAAAAATTCACCCCCTCAGAGTTGTCCTGAGTGTAAACTAGATAAATTAAACAAAAAACATGTTTTGGTAACAGGCTGTAAACATGTCTATTTCTGCTGTGAAATTGGTATTTTTTACATTGGAGTCAATGAGAATTTGCTCGCTTCTGACACCAGCCCCTAGTGGATGAGGGTGGAACTGTAATTGATTTCACTTCCGCGTTAGACTCGCATTGAGGTGGCTTGGGCAGAACACTGAATCTGCTAACCCTCCCAGCAGACCGCCAGAGGACTCATGAAGCTCACACCTCAACGTGAGCTTCTCAGTACTGGAAGATGGTCATAATGTTGTGGCTGTTGTTTATTGCTACTTAAAGAAAACTGAGGACAACACCCAGAGAGCCATCATGCTGAACCAACAGAATAAACTCATTAATGGGTCAAGAACTGGAGACAGAGAGACATGAACATGCTTTTATTTTGAAATTGTGGGATTGGGTTAAACAGAGGAAAACGATGCTGGAGCTTTTGTCCTCCAGAGCAAAAGGTTAGCAGTTAGCTTCTTCTAAACTACACAAGACAACAGTCTAATGAATCTTTTTTAAAGGGAGGTTCCAGGCTTTTACTTTTGGAGCGGAGAGATCTTGTTTATTTTTTTGATGAAAACAAAACCAAAACTACTTTTGAGTTATTTAAGGACATAGAAACCACAGAAATGTGTTTATTAACATCTAATCCATTATTCTTTTGGCAGCACACATCCCAAAACCTTCCCGGGAATAAGAGACCTGGAAGCTCAGACCTGCACACGTTTCTATTTACACATTAGTTTTCTTTCCAACAGTGATAGAAAAGCTTGGAACAGAAAACAGCATCATGCTAAGATGCTAGTAATCATAACCCAGAACATTAATCTAAATGTTTACATGTCATCCAGTAAGCTGCCGGACCTTCGTCTGACAGATACGAATAACTGGAGGTGTAACCGATTCAGTAAAAACATTTTATTGACGTGTCGAGCTCAGCTGCTTCGAGGAAAAAAACAACAACTTCACAGTAAACTAAACTTTAAAGCACTAATGTGGCATCACAGCTCCATGGCGGCGTTCAGCTGGAGTCCTGTTTCACGCCTGAGGGTTTCATCTTCAGCAGGAAGTTCTGGAACACAGAAGTTTATTAGTGAAGATCCTGAAACCACCCGACATGTGGACAACACGGTGTCTAGTTTATACTTCTCCGTCTACGTCTGTGTGGAGACACACAACGCCGTTATCCGCCGTCACACGGCTCTCTCCAACAGGCTCGCAAGGATGAGCCCACTTTTTAACTAAGCGTCGAAAGCAGAGGAGACCGCAAGCCTGTGATTGGTCAGGACGCCGCTTCAATTGAGTTTGTCAACAGCACTGCCATTGCCTCTCCACACACAAAAAGGAGAATCGAAGATGTCTAGCAGCAGACACAGAGCAGCTCGAAGAACGTCAGACAATATAAACCAAGGTATCTGCAGGTTTAAGGGGGCCAAATTTAAGACTTTTTTTAAGACCACTTTGACCAAATTTAAGCTATTTTTTAAAAATGTCATTTAAGCTATAATTTCCAGCTATTACCTGTAACCGGTGCTAACCACGTCACGAACATGGGATTAGCCATCCAGTTCCCTTTAAACTTGCACTTCCCCCTGATGCAAGCTCCCACTAGCTTAACCAGCTAATGTGCTCATCTAAAAATAGCCCCCTTTCACAACCAACTGAATGTGTACGGTTCACGTTGATGCACTTGTGACTGAAGGTGTACAAAAATACCGTAAATCCTCTAATACAGGCCCGGGCATGTATTTGACTGAAGCTCATCAAGCTCCAGGCCTTTATTGGAAGGAGGGCCAGTATTAGAGGCAGGCCTCTATTTCTATTTGAGCAAAATGAACTAATGGTTCGTTGGAGTTTTTGACAATTAAAATTGCGCCCACATTTTCAAAGTTAAACACATTTCTTTGAACAACAGTAGTTCCTGCTTCAGTCCTCTCCCCCCTCCCCCTGCGCAGCGGCCGCAAACTCACTGATGCGCCTGCAGCCTCTCGGAGTTCCTGCTGCTCTAAACATTAAAATAATTATTTCATTTTCTGTTCCTCACTTCTGATTACCTTCAATGGTGTCTGTTTGTTGCAACCAGCAGGTACAAAAACTAACTTGTTTTTATTTGACTATTTTTCTGTCCTGTCTGTTTATTATCTTCCTGCATCTCCTCTCAGTCCTAAAGAGAAACTGCTACCTGGGTTCAATTATATTCACCTCATGAGTTACCTTTGAACTGCAGTTCTAAAAGATCTACCGACCGCTAAAACAGCGGAGCGCTTGCTGTTTGGCGGCCGTATCAGTGATCAGTGCGTTGGAGGATAAGGTGATGCGCGCAGCGCCCCGCTCCACAGCAGCGAAACGCATCAGGCGCAAATAAAAGACAGAAAACATTAAAGGAAATGAACCGACATGAACGATCGCGTGTCAGAACCTACGGTCTGGCACAGCGCGTTGCCCCCCCACCCCCCGAGAGCAGGAGCTTGTCACCTGCTGATAGCAGGCTGCTGTCTTTTCCGAGGGCTGCATCTTGCCGGTCATTATCACGTGACAGCGACTAGTCGACGACAGGCATAAAAAGTCACTATAGTGAAGTTGACTACAGTAATGCCTCGCTACTTCGCGGTTCGTTCATCGCGGATTCGCTGCTTCGCGGATTTTTTCTTTGGAGCCTTTTTCAGGGAGAATTCGCAGATTCGCGGCATTTTTCACTGATTCGCTGTATTTTTTTTATGCGAAATATCAAGAAATTCTTGTTTTTTTTCATCAATTTCATCATAAAATGCACTTTTTGTAATAAAACTAAAAAAAAACAAGTAAAAAATTTTTTTCTTGAGCGCCTCTCAAGATAAAAAAACCACGAGGCACTTCACAAAAACAAAAAATGTACAAATATAAAAAATCATTTAGAAAATGATTACAAATATATCCAATGAGCAAAAAAATTGACAATTGTGATTAAAAATGTAAAGAAAGAGAGAGAGTGAGTAGGAAAGAGGGAAATCAGTGGATCCTGAGGAAGGTGGAATAGGTGGGGAGAGCAGAATAAAGAGAGAGAGGTGAAGAAGGTCATACAAAAGCCAGCTTGAACAAGTGAGTCTTCAGCTGCTTTTTAAAGGAGACCACTGAGTCCACTGATCTCAGGCTCAGGGGGAGAGAGTTCCAGAGTCTGGGGGCCACAGCAGCAGATGATCTGTCACCTTTGACCTTTAGCCTGGTGCTGCACAACCAGTAGGCTTTGATCACTGGACCTCAGGGACCTGCTGGGGGTGTAGGGACTAAGAAGATCACCAATGTAAGATGGTGCTTGTCCATGTAGGGCCCTATAGACCAGAACCAGGATCTTGAAATGAACCCTGAAGTTGACTGGCAGCCAGTGAAGCTGGAGGAGAAGCGGGGTGATGTGGGTGTGTTTGGAGGACTTGGTCAGAAGCCGAGCACAGGCGTTCTGAACCACCTGTAGACGGTTCAGGGAGGTTTAGAACGCTCGCACGACCGACTGGCTACCGTGCGAGGCTGTAGTTCGAAGCTAACAGTTTCCCAGGCGTTTTTAGCATTACCGCGTTTTTCTTGCTATTTATTTCTGGCGTGAAATTGGCATTTTTAACATGGGAGTCAATGAGGATTTGATTACTTCTGACACCCGCCCCTAGTGGATGAGGGTGGAACTGCAATTTTTGCCACTTCCTTGTTTGCTTCATATCCAGAACCGAATTATGCGGGCTTGGTAGAACCCCGTCATATCATCTCTCTTTACTCATCACTTCCAACAACCAGCGCAAATCACGTTCCAGTAACTTAATCTCAACGGTCATTCCCAAAGCTCCCACCTCCTTTGGCTGCTCCTCATTCCAGTTTGCTGCTTCCAAGGACTGGAATGAGCTGCAAAAACCACTGAAGCTCACTACCTACATTCTATTATCTACCTTCAATAATTCATGGTGATCAATAGTTTCTGATCAATGTGCTTCTGAGTACTTAGAGACTGTTTTAAGTCTGTTCTGATTGCTCGTACATATTATATTTGAGAACAGTGTTTTGTCTTTATTTCCAACAGTTTTATCTTATTTTTATCTTGTATGTTTTTATCTTACCTGTTGTTCTTTGATGTAAAGCTAACTAGGTGTCTGACGCTGCTGCCTCTGGGCCAGATCGACGTTGCAAACAAGAATCGACTCATCTGGTTAAATAAACTGCGTTGATAGCAGGATGCGCCAGAAAAGCGCTGCGCCCTCTGCTGTCCTGGTGGAGAACTATTCTACAACACTGACACCAACGGAGAAGCATAAACTAGGCTTTAGTTACACAACACTGAGTGGATCGATGACATCATCTGTTGGATCAGCCAACAGATTGATGCCATCACGTGTAACCCTGCTCAGCGGCTGTCTGACCTGCAGGTTCTCGTAGTGTTTCAGAGTTCTGCAGTGGCTGATCTCGGCCACCTTGCCTCCACTGAAAAAACGACTGCACACCTTGCAAAAGAACCCCGTCTTTGGAACAAGATACTCCAGACCTGTAGAGACAGACACATGGGGTTGGTGCCGTCGCGGTCTGCACAGCAGAGACAGCTACGAGAGCAGAACCAGCAGAACGTCCCCACAGGTCAAACCGAATCTTACCAACAGGATTGTTTGCGTCGTATGGAGGGAGATGCTGGTCCGACTTCACGCTCAACTCCGTCTCCTCTCTGCTGTCTGTGTTGTCCTCTGCCTTACCAGACTGTCCTGTTGGAGACAAGACTGTCTTCACAGAGACCCTGCTCTTCAGAGAGCATCTTCTTAACTAGCACCCGCCCTGCACCCGTCCCCCCTCTCTACTGTCCACTCCTTGTTCCCTCCTCTCCATGATTGATGTCAAGCTGTTGTTGTTATTGTTGTTGTTAGCCTCAAGTGTAACAGGGACAGAAGGAATAGTACATCTAAAGGTTTTTACACCCTGTTCAGTAAAGAGGAAACCAGCATCAGCTCCACTCCGCCTGGATAGCCCCAGCCTGGCCCAGTTGATTGCATTCCTAAGCAAGGATGTGTGCAAAGAATGCAGTCAGAGAAGTTCTCAGCTCCTAGGTAATCAGCATGATAATGCCATAAGCCCGGGTGGGCTGATTCTACCCACCAATCGGAGGCTTCCCCTAATGGAAGGTATGAATTTGAGCCGGCTATTAGGGCTGTCACGGTAACCGCAAAAATGAAATATCGCAATATGAAGAAGCCCACCGCGCTGCATCATGGGCCACCGCGATTACTGAACTTGGTTCAACTCAATGATGCATGTTGAGAAGGATGGCTGCACTGGTATCAAAACCAAACGTTACTTCGCTCCTTTGGGAGCGCTTTGGTTTTCAGTACGTCAGCTGCTGCGCAGCCAGAGTCCTTGGCCGAGACGGAGCTGCCATCAGCGGCAATAAATAATAAATAAACGCTCGGAGACCTGCTGAAGTCCCGGACAAGCACTGCTTCTGCAACCGTCCCGAAGAGAGTTTGAGCCGAGCTGGAGCTCACTCGCTACCTGCAGGAGGAATGCATCCACCCTAAAGAAAACCCCCCTGACATGGTGGAGCAACAACCGGGAGAGATTCCCTTTGCTCGCCAGAGTCGCACGCAAGTACGTGTGCGTTAGTGCAACGAGCGCTCCGTCTGAGAGGGTTTTCAGTGTTGCTGGAAATGTTGCCCCCCCTCTCAGATCCTCTCTCAAACCGTATATGGTTAACATGCTGGTTTTCCTTGTGGGTAACAAGGACGTGACCGAGCTATAAAGCACCGTCATTCGTGTGTGTGAAAGTGAAATGATAGTGCCCCCCCCCCCCCCCCCCTCGGTACATGTAATTTTTTATGCTTGATTTTAAACAACTAAACAAAATGGGGACTTGTTTCTTATTTGTTAGATGCTGCAGCCAAATTTGCATTTAAAAGTTTAACCTTCTCCTGAATTTTGTTGTTTTTATGTTCAGTCGGACTCCGACTGTCGGAGAAACAAACGTTGCTGCGATCTGTGTTGTTACTGCCCTTTGATCTGCATTCAGTAAAGTGTTATAAAAGAAGGCACGGCAATTTTTAACCTTTTTTAAATGTGTAAAAATTATGTTTAGATAGTACTGCAATAAAAAAAAGTGCTGCAATAATATCGCACACCGCAATATTAAGCCACCCTGAATCACCGCAGGGGGAATTCCTCAACCGCGACAGCCCTACCAGCTAATCAGTCAGCAGTGGGTGTGTTGGCCCTGGTCAGCCTGAAGCAGACCACCTCAGGAAGAGGGCTGAAAAACAGGCCGGCTGCACCCTGAGAAAAAGCAGGCTATGCTAACGTGAACACTTTCTATGCTATCCAGGCGGAGTGGAGCTGATGCTAGTGTGAAAGGGCCATAAGGGTCAGACTTTCAGAAGGATCTGTTGTGAACGTGTGCTGAAGGATTTAAACAAGCTTCCTGTGCAGCCTGAGGAACTTCACAAGTGCGTAGTCCCTTTTAAATCTCTATTAGCCTGTGCTGATGGTCTTTACCTGTCTGCGAGACAGCTGGCAGCTGACCTGCAGGTCGACCGTCCACAGACGAAGTCTGCAGTCCTGTCACCAAAGACAGACGTTCATTCAAATAAAACAGCAAATTTGGTTTGTGAAGGTAAGACAGAACAAGCGTTGACCCTGTAAGGGTTTTTTTTATGATACTAGTAATGCACCAGTCCCATCTCTGAATCCAGGACACGGACATTAAAGAAGACAGCTTGTCCTGTCAGGCTGGCTGAAGTCTCTGACATGCTACAGAGGAACGGACTGAGGAGATGAGCTGGAGCTCCAGACTCTTCCAGTAACACCTAAGCATCAGGACTGGACACAACCCAAACTAACCAGAGCTTCTGTTTCTCCTCTACTCTGAATCTTACCTGGTTCTGCACTTTCAGTCATCGCCTCATTCTTCTCTCCCTCCGTCAAGTTCTGATCCTCCTGTTGGGACACCTTCTTCTCCCCCTCCTCACTCTGGTCCTCAGGACCGCTCTCCTTCTCTTTGTTGTTCCCTGCAGTCACAACTGCTGCTTGGCTGTTTGAGGGAACATCAGCTGAAATTTCAGGAGCGGTCTCAGCACCTGAGTCCAGGGAGGAGGTCACCGGAGGTTCTGAAGAACAACAGAGGCTTTCAGGGACATGCGCTGAGTTGTTACTGACAGGATGGTGCCTGAGGAGGAGGCTGTACCTGGCTTAGGTTTCAGGTCAGCCTCTGGTGCTTCAGGTTGAATCAGTGGAGAAGAGTGAAGCGTTGAAGCCAGAGGTGGAGCTTGTGTGGTGTTGAGCTCCTGACCAAGTGTTGAAAGGGACTCCATCAAACCATCTGAAGCTTTCTCCACACTCACACCATCGGGTTCTGACACCTCTTCAGACTTCATCGAGGTCGCTGTACTCTCCACAGGCGTGTCCTAGAAGGTAAGAAGTGGAGCATCACTGAGAAACCAACATCTCATCAGGCTAGAGGATAAGGGAAGGAGCCTCCCATGGCTTAACGACGCCCAGTATCCACACTGTCCTGGACCAGATCTCTCCTCCGGCTCTGCTCCCAGATCGCGGGCCACTTTGAGCCAAACATCCAGTGTGTGTGTGTGTGTGTGCATCCATGTGCGTGCATGCATGTGTGTGTGCATTGGGGCTGTAGTGAAGCCTCGATGATGTCGACGGCTCGATTCTAAAAATTTGTCGACGTCAGATCCGGTAGTCGACGCACCGCGCCCACTTGTTGCATCCCCAGGAGTTTGTAAATAGAGGAGGAATCTGCCTGTTTTTCCTCTAGTTTGCTCTCTTCTCCGCCTTCACTAACATCTCCACCAAATACCGAAGACCCGGAACAACGTCCGTCCGCTACTACATTCCTTTCCTGTTTTGCCCGCCTTCGTCTCCCAGCAACGGACAACAACTTCCGGGGTCAGATGCGCTGCTTCGTCTCTACCGCAGATGTAGAAAATCACCGGGAGCGTTTCTCCCTTCATTAAGGAGCTTCTTTCAGACATGAGGAGAGCTGTTTTGGTGGTAGCAGTCTCTCCTCCGTGCTGGTCTGTTTGCTGCTGGGTGTTTTTGGTTTATTTAAACTTGGTAACTTGAACTTAACGTTGGTAAAGCTACTGTTAGCATCTTCGCTAACAGCTTCTTGCGTTTGGATAAGCTGTTACGTTTTGGTTTAGAGTTCATCTTTTTTGTGGCGTAGATCTCCCTTTTATTACATTTAGAGTGTTGTGGGTTTTGGTTTAGTTTAAAATATCACCTTGAGTTTGGTTTAACCGCCCAGTTTAGAGTTTGGACCTTTGGAGATCCTTATTTTGGTCCAGAACCCAGTAATCTTTGCTCAGTGGGACATCCCTACTTATTTGTACTTTTGTTTTAATTCCCCACAGGCAGAATTAGTTTTATTATTCCCAACCTGTGGATGGAAAGATTTATGTTTTTTTTGTAGTTGTAAATAAAACTGATCATCATTTTAACTTTTAAATCCCGTTATTGTCCCTTCCTTTTTGCACACGAGCCAAACTCCCCAGGAAGAGTCGTAACACCACTCGCCTCACGCTCATAAGTGACCAAAACAAAGCAGCATGGAGACACTCCATCTCCAACCACCTCTCAGGCAGCAGCCTGCACTCCCAAGTTCTACACGTCACCAGAACATAACCAATAAAAGCAGTGTTTTACAAAATGGAAGGCCTGTAGTGTTTATTCTCTTACAGTAACAACTTATCAATGTTTTTGAGGAATTTGTGATTTTCTGGTTTTTGTTAATTGTGCAATAGAAAAATAATCATTAGACGAATTTTCTAAATAGTCATTAGAATAGTCGACTATTCGATAAAATAATCGTCAGAATAATCGTTTTAAAAATAATCGTTTACCCCAGCCCTATTTGACAGCCAAAACATGTGTAGAAATAATAAATGTCTTCTTCATACATTCTCCTGCAATGCCCTGGTCCTGTAGAATGAGCCCTGGCATTTTTACTGTGATTGCCTGTTTTTCTGTAAAATCACAGAAAAAGAGAGATGCTCGGGTCGAGCAGGCTGCTTCATGCGCGTTCACGCTCAGGCATCGCCCGTAGCGTTTGCTATCCGTAGCTTTAGCAGCAGAGAGAGAGGCAGTGCCACTTTGTCGCTGTTCCTAACGCCTAGTGACAAAGCTAGCTACATTTCTGAGGACCCTTAGCTACTTTCTGTAGAACTTTCTTCTAGATATTTCCTGCTAATTAGCAACAAAATAGCCATTTTCACTCCGAACCGTTCTTTGAACGTTGTTTCAGCTGTCATCAAGGATATAAAAGTTACAGATACAAATGACGTTACTCCTGGTGCTCCGGCGTCCGGCAAAAATAGAATTGATCCTGTTTTTGCCGGATGGCGGAACGGCAGGCCGCAGTGGTGGAACAGCTCTGATTGACTACAACGGGACCGTTTTTGCTGCAGAGTTCGTGCCGGAGCGGAGATAGTGGAATTTTGGGGTGACTTTGTTGCTAGAAAAGTTCCCGTCAGAAGATAGAACTTTGAGTTTATGAACCTGAAGATGTACCTGGAGAGCTTCCTGCTGAGCAGCTGTGGGAGCATCACCACCTTCCTTTGAAGTTTCCGTGGTGAGAGACGGCGCACAAGGAAGGTCCGCCACGTCTCCGACTTCATCAACTGTCACAAAGTCACTGAAGTTGAAAGGGAAGTCCTCAGACTCCTCCACCTCCTCCTGACATCAAAACAAAAGCAGACCAGTTGGGATGAGATTGAATTCCAGGATTTCCCAGCTGCTGATCTGGCAGTCGTCTGACCTTTCTGGCTTCATCCTCCATGGCGTAGCGCTTGTCACGCCAGGAACTGGACCTGTAGGAGGAACTCGACCCAGAGCCTCTTCTCCTCTCCCTCCTCTCTTTCTCTCTCCTCTCCTCCTCTCTCCTCTCCCTTCTGACTCTCTCAAAACGCTCCCTCTCCCTTTTGGCCCTCTCCTTCTCCCAAGCCCTCCTCTCCCTCTCTTTTTTCTCTTTCTTTGCCTCTCTCTCTTTTCTCTCCCTCTCCTGCAATTTCACCTTCTCCTCTGTGCTTTTAGCCAAGTCTTTGGTCTCATCTTCAGCTCGGCCCCCCTGCGCGTCCTCCTCACCACCAGAGGGAGCGGCTGTGTTGTTGGTCTGGTTGGCGGTTCTGGTTCTGCACTCCATGAGTAAGACGTTGACCATCGCCTGGGTCATCTGCTCACACACAGAACAACACAAACAGACATGAAGACACCTGAGCCAGAGAATGACCTGCAGCTCCAGAGGCAGAGCAGATGTTGCACCTTTGGCAGCTCTGGCACGGCCGGCTCCTGGGAAGCTGCTTTGCCTTCACAGCTAACAGGTTCTGTCTTTTGCATGTTTTCTTCTTCCACAGCGCCAAGGTCCTTTTTCTCTTCTGTGTCATCGGTTTGAGTTGCTGAAGTTTCCTTCGAGTCCGTCACCAGGTCTGAGTCTGGCCCGACCTCCTCCGTTTTATCACCTTCTCCCAGAGACTCATCTTCAGCCGTCTTCTCAATGCTTTTCACCTCATCATCAGAATCTTGTGGAGTTTGAGAATCCTGCTGATGTGCTGTTGCCATTTCCTTTGGAGCTGCTGCTGGGCCATCCTTCTCACTAGGAGGTTTATCCTGTCAGCGGCGACACACACACCCACACACACACACACCACCGTCTTCTATCAGGATTGTAAAACAACACTAGAAGACGGATCTTTCTGCCCAAAGGTCTGACCTGGGAGGAGCCACAAAACGCAGCAATGACTTTAGTCTGTGTGCAGGGTTTGGGGTCGGCCCTGCGTTGGAAAAACAGAGGGTTGTTGTTGATGATGCAGGGAAACATCTGGAATCGTTTGAAGACTGACAAGGCCATGGCTGCTGTAGCCATCTCACAAATGACCTGAAATGAGCAGAAAACACATTTATTCATCCCCTAACTACGTCACCTTAAAGGTAAGGGCGGTCCTGAGCACTCACCATGCCGTTGAGCACTAGAGTTTTGATGACCGTACCAAATCGTCGCACCAGTTTTATGACCTCAGAGGAGCCAGACGATGAGTCTGGAACATTCTTGATCACCAGCAAACTGCTCCAGCCGACGGGGGTTGGGTTGCCCTGCAATGCACAGCAGATACAGACCCGATTAAGGTTCTAACAGGTGGAAAAGAAGCCCGGTAGAAGCTTCTGCTATGTTGCTGCATCCCCAACAGCTGCTGTGACTCATCCAATCAGAAAGGACCAAAGCCCAACCTTAATGCAGTAACCAGACTATAGTCTCCCTGGGCAGAGATGCAAAATGCAGGCCAGCACTCACCAGTGGATCTGGGGATCCTATGAGCAGGTTATACAGCGCCACCTGTGGGTCAGACACAATTTTAGTGTTAAACTAAAAATCAATCATTGAATTAAATCTAAAACAAAGAGCCAACCGGTACCGGAGAGTCGAAGCCGCAGTTCTGCTTCAAAAGGCTCACTTTCACTTCGGTGTTGTTGACCCTCGCAGGCTTGAAGCTGTGGACCTTCACCATTTCTTCAGCCACCTCCAGATCAGGCAGTGACACAAGTGCCTACCATCCAAACAGATTCTTTTCACTTCTGGCTATTTAAAATGTGTTAAAGGTCAACTTCACGCGAACTTTTAATACATTTGCAATTGGTCTCTAGAAGAAATGATGCCTTGTAAGTTGTGCTGGGGGGGGGGGGGGGAGACTAGAAGTGATCCAGATTAGAAATGTGTTGAACAAAAAGTCATGACTGTTAATAACACAACATAAAAATCACTAAAATAATCAGCCAGCCAGTACCTGAGGGAGTCATGATGAGTGTGTGTGCGTACGTGTGTGCGTGTGCGCAGGGTCCGAAATAAAATTTTTTACTCACCGGCCAAGTTGGCTGGTAGATGATGAAAATCTACCGGCCAAGCATATTTTTTTACCGGCCAAATTTCTAATTGATTTAGATCTACCTAAAGCATGTAATTCTATATTATGTTGATTCTAAACAGAGTGACAAAATAATGAAAACATCAATTAATAAAAACAACTCTTTTGTCATTTTTACTATTTATTTATTTATTTTTAGAGATGTTTTTATGAACCCTTTCATTGAAATCTAGTCAGACTCCTTGTTGTCTCTGTCCATGAAGTCTGGCCTCCTGCTTCTGACACCGTCTTTGTGCCAAAGCGTTACAGCCTCATTTGGGTCCTAGTCCTTGATCTCTGGAGAACACAGCTGCACCATGAGAATATCTGAAAGTGTGTCAGGGCTAGGGTTGTCACGGTAACCGGTGTAGCAGTCAACCCCGGTAAAAAAGTTGACAATAATAATAACCGTCTTGTTTTTTAAAACTATATTATCTCTGTGGGTTACCGTGGCTGCGGTGTAGGCGCGGTGACCCTTACCAGCCACCGTATCATCTGCTGAAGTTGCCGGCGGCACATGCGCACTTTGTTGTTTACAACCAAAACTTTCTTGAAGCTAAAGCTGAAATAATGGCCACAGGAGGAGACGGCACTCGGGACATTTATTATCCCTCAAAGAAGACAAAGTCAGAAGTATGGGCATCTTTTGGATATTTGAAGAATGCCGAGGGACAGCTGATAGAAGACGGCTATCCTGTTTGCAGCACGTGCAGAAAAAGTGTCTGTGAAAGGCAGCAACGCTTCAAATCTCATGACACATCTGCGTGGCCATCGTAATGTAGCCATTGTCTCACGACTCCGCCATCTCCAGTTCGCCACTTTTCACAAAATCTTCTGGTTGCCACTGGTCCTGGTGGTTTTTCTTCCAGTTCGACGAGTTTTCTTTTGGAAGGCTGGCTGACTCCAGTTAAACACCGCCACATTTCACCGCTAGTTTTAACACGAAGCTAACTGCTAACTTGATAAACTGATTGAATGGGATAGGTGGAAATGACGTTGGATGCGGCGCTCACGTTTCATGTAGGTTTGTGTACGTTGCGTGCAGGCGGGAGGAGTATCACAGACATCCATGGAAGATGACTGATAAACATAACTAATTTGGTGCAAACATTTACTCGCTATGTGGCAGATAGAGCTCAAAAATTTACTCGCCAAATGGAGCAATTTGCTCGCATTTGGCGAGTGTTAATTTCGGACCCTGTGTGTGCGTGCGTGTGTGTGTGTGTGTGTGTCCGTCCGTCCTGTGGAGTTAAGCCCGGATCACACTGCGATTTTCGGCCATCACGCAGGATTGTTCATGTCACTGTCAAAACTTTTCTGTGGTTCAGCTCATCACACCCGCTGTCACGGAGCGCAGCTTCCTCTGTCCCTCTGCAGATAAACGCCACTGAACCGTCCTTAGCGGCTGAATATGTGAGATTTCCACCGACAGAAAAGGAATCTCATGTTTTTGTGTTTTAGTTTTTATGTTCGTGAGCTCATCGCCTCTCAGCTCTCACAGATCACAGAATTGCAGTTTTCCCAATTCAGCTGATTGTCTAAAAATGTAGTTTAATTATTTTTAGTATAACTCCGGTGTAACTTGGGCTATTAAGAAAAATAAAAACTGGTGTGTAGTTTATAAATCTGCCTTTAAACATGAACTGAAACCAAAGCAGAGAGGCGGAGTCTTGCAGATGCGGCGTGCCAAAGGTGTGTTTTCATTTTCATTCATTCAGTTTCATCGATTGCAGACAGGAGTTGTAGGTTTTCAAATATGCTTGTAGACTCTCGGAGGCCGATTTTGGTCGTGGGACAGCTCAAAAAACTGTTGCAAGCCAATCAGGCATGTGCAAATCACCCTCACATTCACCGCTTTTTACACGATTATGCTCCCGACGAGGAATTTGGCTAGCCTGATCAGCCAGGCCCATGCTATCTAATTGGAAGCATAGGGTCTGGGAACCCTTCTACTCCATAGACTCATTTTCAGCCGTCTTCTCAATACTTTTGATTCTTCTATTCAAATAACTCCACCCCGAGAATTCACATACCACAACGCTGAGTTTCTCATAAACATGGCGTCCATAGCGGAGTTCGCTGCAGCTCTTTGCTTTGTTCTACATGACTTGAAGATGTCTTTGAAACCACAAGAAGCGCTAAAAGCCTTTCTTCTAAAAAACATTTTTGCGCTGTCGCCACAAGCCATTTTCGCTTGGTTAGAATTTTTGCTATATCGAAAAATAACACAAAACTTGTTTTCTGTGCCCACTCCATCATTTTTTGCTGAATGAATATGAGACTTGGAACCAGGGCTGGGCAGTAAATCGAAAATTTTTCGTTAACAAGATTTCTGACTCTTATTTTTCCCATGTCAATAAATTTGATGAAAAATGAAAAGATGTGTGTAGGTTGGCAACGCTCATGTCCCTTTAATGAGCTGTATGAGTCACATAAAAATGTGATGTTACCCGTTACATGTGACAGCCCCATCTCGTGGACAACCTTTGTTTCTGCGCATACCTGTAGTTATCGTCCATTTATTGTTATCGAGGTGAAATCCTCAATATTTTGTTTTTTAGATTTTAGACCGTATCGCCCAGCCCTACATGGAATATATGATCTGTGGACATGGATGGCTAAATGTTGTCGTCGTCTTCCTCCGCTTATCCGGGTCGCGGGGGCAGCATCCCAACTAGGGAGCTCCAGACCATCCTCTTCCCGGCCACCTCCACCAGGTCCTCCGGCAGGACCCCAAGGCGTTCCCGGACCAGATTGGAGATGTAACCTCTCCAACGTGTCCTGGGTCGACCCGGGGGCCTCCTGCCAGCAGGACATGCCCAAAACACCTCCCCAGGAGGCGTCCAGGAGGCATCCTGACCAGATGCCCAAACCACCTCAACTGACTCCTTTCGATCAGGAGGAGCAGCGGTTCTATGCCGAGTCCCTCCCGAATGTCCGAGCTCCTCACCCTATCTCTAAGGCTGAGCCCGGCCACCCTACGGAGGAAACTCATTTCGGCCGCTCCTGAGGGATTTATTTCATTAAGCCTATTGAAGTGAGCTGACAAGACACCGGCAGGAGAACGTGCGGGAGGGGCGTGGCCATGTTAGGAATGGCGAAGGCAGGAGCAGAGCTGGGTGGGGGACTTGCGCTGGTTGGCTTGGAACCCGTTGATAAGTTTTATGTATAACAGTGTGTGTTTTGTTATCTGGTTAATGCTGTGGTGAGCGGAGAAAACTGTCAGGACTATGTAATACAGTGAGTAGTACTATCACTAGGTAACAAGTCAGGTTTCATTTTACAAAGCACTGATGCTGACCTTTCCAATGCTTGCTGCCAGGATGATGTCAGAAGGAGGCCCAAAGGGCTGGACCAGATTGATGATGTCATCATCTGACCAGCCACTCGCGGGAAGTCCTGTGATCAACACCTTACACTTCTGTTTAAGGCAAAGTACAGAAATTAGAATATTAGACGCACAATTTCCCAGCTATAAAGTCACAGTTTATATGTTCAACCATTAAACATCGTGCAGGAAATTTAAAAACTTTATGACAATAATTAGAGCAACAACAGCAGAGTTTAGAGACACCATGTAGCAGGGGTGCACAATAAGCATTTTTACTTTTCTAACAATGAATTTTCATCAGATAAACCACCCATTGCTGCTCTCCTCCCATGGCAGGAAATTACATCCCTCAAGCTTAAATTGGAGTGTATTTGCATGATCCAACCATGGCCGCAGACACAGCAAATGCTCTTTATTACCACTCAGAAATGTGGACAAAACATCCACTTGTAAAAATGGCTGTGAAAATGTATACATTCATATTTCTCTTGCGTTTTTTTTATAGACCTGTTAAAAGTATGAGTCAAGTTGACCAATGGTGGGGGATGAAGCCGGTCAGACCTGGCAGGCCTAAACGTATTGTCAGAGTCTGCTGGAAACGACTGGTGGAGTCTCCTGTCGGAAGGAGCTTCAATTTCCACCTCCAACAGAATTTCAAACACGTCCCGAGGGAAGCGGGGAACATCGAGTCCTGAGTAGGCCATGTTCTGTGTTTCCATTGTCAAAGGTGGCTGGCCAAAGCCACAGCCACAGGTTTGTCGGTGCCTGTCGTGGGGGCAACCCCCGAACCCGATGGTGGACACCAGCGGTTAGGAATGCTGTAAAGCTGACAAAAGAGTCCTATCGGCCTGTGGGACTCTAGAGGCAGCTGATGAGTAACGGCAGTCCAAGTGGAATGCGGCTCGAGTGGTGATGGAGGGAAAAACCGTACGTGGGAGTTTGGTGAGACCAAAGCAGGATTTCCAGGTGGCTTAAAGGAGATTCTGGTTCACCATCCTGCATCTCAGGAATGGAAAGCAGTGCGCTACCAACACCGTTTACAGTGGTGATGGTGTGCTACTGACCTCTAGTCGAGACGTTGTGAATCGGGGGGCGGAATACTTCGAAGACCTCCTCAATCCCACCGGCAGGTCTTCCAGTGAGGAAGTGGAATCTTGGGTCTTTGGGTTGGACTCTCCAATCTCTGGGGCAGAGGTCATTGAGGTGGTAAAAAGGTTGGCAAGGCCCCAGGGGTGCATGAGATCCCCACGAATTTCCTTAAGGCTCTGGGTGTTGCTGTTTTGGCTGATGCGGCTCTGCAGTATCGGATGGACATTGGGGGCAGTTTCTCTGGATTGGCAGACTTGGGTGGTGGTCCCCCTATTTACAAAGGGGGGCCGCAGAGTGTGTTCCAACTACAGGGGGCTCACACTCCTAAGCCGCCCTGGTAAGGTCTATTCAGGGGTTCTGGAGAGGAGGGTCCATCGGATTACCAAACCTCAGATTTAGGAGGAACAATGCGGTTTTCTACCTGGCCATGGAACACTGGACCAGATGTACACCCTTTGGGGGATCCTTGCTTTTGCCCAACCAATTTATGTGTCTATTGTGGATTTGGAGAAGGCGTTCGACTGTGTCCCTTGGGGGCCCTGTGGGGGGTAACAGGCTCTTGGATACAGGCATTTAGGTCCCTGTATGACCGGTGTCAGAGCTTGGTCTGCATTGCCGGCATTAAGTTGAGCTCATTTCCAGTGAGAGTTCACTGATTCTGTTCCTAACTTTCATGGACAGGATTTCTAGGCGCAGCCGAGGTGTTGAGGGGATCTGTTTTGGTGGATCAAGTCTGCTTTTTGCAGATGATGTGGTCCTGTTGGCTTCATCAGACAGTGATCTCTGGCTTTCACTGGAGCAGTTTGCAGCCAAGTGTGAAGAAGGTGGGATGAGAATCAGACCACGGTCTTGAGTTGAAAAAGGGTAGAATGCTCCAAGTGGAGGAATAAGTATCTCGGGGTCTTGTTCATGAATGTGAAATCGATATGTGATATTGGGGCTGCATCTGCAGTGGTGCGGGCGTTTTACTGGGGGGGATGAGGGAGCTGTGCCAGGAAAAAAAGCTCTCGATTTACCGGTCGATCTTCGTTCCTATCCTCACCTATGGTCACGAGCTTTAGGTAGTGACCAAAAGCACAAGATTGCGGATACAAGCGGCCTTCGTAAGGTGGCTGGGCTCTCCCTTAGAAATAGGGTGAAAAGCTCCATCATCTGGGAGAAGCTCGGAGTAGACCTGCTACTTCTCCACATCGAGCCAGTTGAGGTGGCTCGGCCATCTGATTAGGATGCCTCCTGGACGCCGCCCTGGTGAAGTTTTCCAGGCACGTCCAACTGAGAGGAGATCCAAGGGAAGACCCAGGACACGCTGGAGGAACTATGTCTCTCGGCTGGCCAGGGAGTGCCTTGGGGTTTCCCCCGGAGGAGATGGCCCAAGTGGCTGGGGAGAGGAAAGTCTGGGCCTCTCGGCTTAGGCTGCTGCTCCCACAACCCGACTCCAGATAAGCGGCTGAAAATGGATGGATCCGTGACGATGAGAAATGTATGGAACTCTGAAGGTGACCAAAACTTGCTACTTGCTGGCATTATTTCACATTTATGTACAGCTAACGAAAATACAAACAGCAGAACTTCGTTTGTTTTGCTTGTTGGAAGTAGTGATATATTTCTGTCAACCAATCAGTGGACTGTGTTGTTGCTCCACCCTAACCGTTGCTACAGAAGTGGCTGGACCTACAAAAGAAGGGAGCCAAAAAAGTCCAGTGACTGGCGCAGTCCGGGTTGGTTGTCTGGACCGGTTTTACAATCGGAACGAAAAAATTAGCGACCCAAATCCTTCCCATTCCATGCCAGTTTGGACAATGGAAAAGGCCTATTAGTAACCTAAAATGTGTGTTTTTCTTTTCTTACGGGGGTGGGAGCATATATCAGTATCAGAAATTAAGAGTCAGACAATACCGGTGCATCAGAAATCGGTAGAGAAGCCAATTTCAAGCATCCCTACTGAGAGTGCATGGAGCTTGTACACATCTGACATCACAGCATGAACTGCGGTTTAAAGATCACGTACATTGCGATGTCTGTGCTCAAAAGAACTTCTTCGTCAGGACTCGATCTGATACTTAAGTCCAAGTAAAGGCCTGAAGGTCCTCTGCAGCTTGTTTTTGTCCTTCAGCACACCCAACCTCACTGAACAAGTCCTTAACTAGACTCTTTATCAGGAATGTTGGAGCAAGGAAAGTGTGTCAAAAATGAAGGCGTGTGGCCTCTAGGGACTTGATGTGTACACCCCCCAAACTCTCCTAAGCTTCAACTCTAACCCATTTGCAAAATCTAAACCAGTAGATCAACCGCTAATGCAGCAGAGTTGGGTTCAACTTCCCACTAGGAACTGTAATCCCCACCACAATTATTCACATGGATCGGGATCACATACCTGGTCTGGAGTCTTCTGGTCAATATCACCTCCTGATAGAAGGAATCAAAAGAATCAGAACATTTAAAACCCACAGCTGGTAAAAGCTGACAGACACATCATACATGTGTGCATAGCCCCTGTGTACGGCAGCCTGGCCTCTGTCACTGTGCCCCGGGGAACCACTAGGGTGTGAATGGACGAATGACTGTCGTATGAAGGGCTTTTGAGTCCTCTGACTCAGAAAGGTGCTATACATGTGCAGGTGATTCATTCAACTTCACCTCATCTTCTTTACAAGCACTTCCTCATCCACCTGCTTTGGTCTAAAGTAGACGGAGTTTGACAATATTCATGTGCAATTGCAGTAGAGTCTTAATCTCTACTGTTGGCTAAATTATTATTATTTCTACTACAGTTTATATTGTGCATTACTAATAGCGCCCCATATAATTTTTCTTGACCACTACTCAGCATTAGCCAATAACATTCGGCATCTGCTTACATACAGATGTCAATCACAGAGCATGCAAGGGCGTTTGTAGAAGTTTCTAAACTAGGCGGTGCTCTCAAGCTGCTTCCAGAAACACGGGGAATGAGGGGGCGGCTACAATCGCCTTCACAGTCCAAAAAAAAAAAAAACTTCTTAAAGACAAACAAAATTAAAGAACAACTCAAGGACTAAACTTTTTGAAAAAATAAAAAACCTCAGACCAGTGAATATAAATCTTAAATAAACATATGAGTGAGAGGTGCTGCTTCCAGCTGCATCGTAGAAGCTGGAAGAGGGGCGTACAGGTGGTGCCCTCTGAGAAAAAAACTTTATATTTCTGCTTTAAATCACAGCTGCTTTGGATTCAATTGGAATCGTGTTTAAACTGGAGTGCGTTTCTCACTGATCAACTCATTTCTATCAGATTTTATTATGGTAAAAAGCCTGTTTTCATTCCCAACCTCTGCTGCTGACAGCTGCATCCGCTACACCTATGTCTGCATCGGGTTTGCTGCAAAGAGACAAAAATAAAGTTAGAGAGCTGAATTCAGGATAACTTTTGCAGTGGCATAGAAAAGAATGGCTTCAAGAGGTCCATCACTCATATTTTTAATACATTTTCAGTGTTCTAGTAGGAATGAATTCCTTGTAAGTCATACAGGGAGTAGCTTCAGATGACAGAAAGTCTTATTTTCTGCTATTTGACAGAGTGGCTGATTTTCAAAAATAAGTTAAAAATGGTTTCTTAGTGAAGGACCTCTTTAAAAAGATTTGAAACACACCCATTATAGTCGTGAATCTGCTCCTCGGGTCTCTGCAACACAAAAAAACAAACAAACAAGTGATTTATGTAGGAACAAACACAAATTACGGTTCTTCAATGAAATCAGCAGTTAAATGTGTTTAAATGTTTGAGATAAATTAGCTTGAGATGTCAACTTGACTGGTTGTCATGTTTTAATTATTGAAAAACAGGAAGTTGAAAGAGTGGACTAGGATTAGAAACTAGACTCAAAAATAGGAATGCACCAAAAATTCAGCCACTGAAAATTTTTCTGTGGAAAACCGCCAAAAAGTACATTTTCGGTTTTTGACCAAAACACCTAAATCACCAAACATGGCAGAATCAGGCCGTCAGGTGAACCCCTTTTTGTTTCATTCATTCATGTTCATTTGATGTACATGAGTGGGATCAAGTGAAACCTTTTAAAGTTATATTATGCATTGTTATGTTTTCATGATTTTGTAATTGACTTGATGCAATGCCTTGATTCTAGTGAGGTTAGTACACATCATAGCCATAAATGCTATTATTCTAATTATTGACAAACGTTTCTTTCCGTGTTTCAGTTTTCAGCCTTGGTTACCTCGGTTTAAGCCAAGAATGTTATTTTCGGTGCATACTCAAAACCCTTTTCTACCTAAGAAGAACCGGTGCTGGTACCAGAGCCAGTGCTTAGATGTTCTTAGATGATCTTTCAAAGAACCGGTCCCTTTGTGGAAACTGCTTTTTTGATCTTCGCCACATTGCAAGGATTAAGCCATTCTTATTCAAGCCTTTATTAGAAACTGTTATCTGTGCTCTTATCAGTGATGAACCGATGTGAAAATTTTGGGCTGATACAGATATCAAGATCACTGTTATGGCCGATAACCGATAAACTGACGTTAATGCTTCTAAAATCAGAAGATTTTGTTTAAAATGAAAACGATTAAAGCTGAATTTACATTATTATGTACACACAACACACACATTTATGCTTCAGAGATGATTTCATTCACTGGACTAAACAATTACGAATCCCCCCACCCCCACCCTCTGAAGCAGGTGAACAAACGGAGACAAGATGGAAAAATATCGGCTGTCAATACCGGCCCGGTTTTATTTATCGGATCAATACCGATATGTTAAAAAATGACCAACATCGGCCGATACAGATATATTGTCCATCCCTAGCTTTTATCATTATGCTATCTATGCTGGTAGGAGCCAGAAAGCTGCTGCGAGGCTTCAGATGGTTCAGAATAGCACAGGAGGATTACTGACAGGTAACTTTAGTCAGTTTTTATTTTTAACGTTTTTAGCATAAATGTTTTTTATGTTGATCTTACTGTGTGATATTATGTTCGTGTACACAACACATTGGTCTCCTATTCAGGCGTAAAAAAGTACTCTATTAAAAAAATTGACTGTCAGTCAGTGTGTTTACATGTGCATTAGTTAACCAAACTATTGCTTTAAATAAGACTGCCTTCAGATTTTTAAAATGCACGTAAACTTGTCAGCCTGGCTGAAGTCCAACTGGTTCTAGCCACACACCTTGGTTGGATCACCATACGGGCAGGGGTGAAAACGGTTCTTAGCCAGCACCAGTAATGACCCCACAAATAGATGGTGCCATGGAAGGAACTGGTTTTGAACCAAAAAACAGGTGCTTTGGTGATGGAAAACCAAAGAACAGGGTTCTTACACTTTTCCCACTGACAAATTCAAACACTTTTCAAGCATTTTTAAGGTACACTTTTGAACTTTTCGAGCACCATACGACGAAGACAAAACAATACTTAAGGACTCAAGAGGAATGTTTCACCTCATCTTTAATAATAGGGATGATCCTATCTGATCACGAGATCGGAAACTGGGCCAGATCACGACTTTATATCACTGGAATCATGTTTAAGTTTATTTATTTGGCAGCTTAGTAATGGACTTAATACAGAAATCAAGCACTTTCCATACCTTAAAAACACGTTATTAAAATTAAAGTATTTTCAAGGATTTCAAGCACCCGTACAAACCCAGAAACAGCCAGTTCATGGTCAGGCTCTGGTACAGAATGAACTCAATAGAAAAGATGCATCAGATAGCGGGTTAACACTTTGGTAAGCTCTGCCTGGGCTGGGTGGGGACAGCCCGCCCCAGCATGGCCAGGTTGTGTTTCCAGAGGAAGGCAGACGCTGGCAAGGACATAGGTCGGCTCCATTAAATAGGTGCGGAGAAGCTGGTGGTGTTTTTCCTATGGACCACAAATCAGGCATGAGCAGTGCTGCTTTAGGAGACTGGCAACAAGCACACAGCTTCCTATGCTCACTGTGCAGCAGCTCATACCCAAGCTACAGCTGAAGCATCATCCAGTCAGAGAAAATGTTAACCCCACTGCCAGAGAATTGCCCATGTGGGAAGCCCAAGCTGGCCGATTCTACACGCCAATCAGAGGCTACTACTAGTAGGTAGGCATGAGAGTGACATAACTCCAGCTGGCCAATCAGTACATAGATGGGCTCAGCACGAAATGGGTCGCAAGAAAGAAGGACCGAAAAATGCAGTCGGCTCTGCACAATTAACGCCAATGACTTCACCAGGGCCAGACCGAGCTGGCCGCAGTGTAAATGCGACTCGAGACTCATCTACCTCTCTTTCAGGAAGACAGTTTCATTAAACTAGGTCTATTTTCTGAGTTATCACTCAGAACTTTCTGGGATGCTCGTGTCATTCAGCGCATAAGGCCTGAGAATGTTTGAGTACTGCTGAGAGTAAAAAGCTTGTTCTGCATGATAACCAGATCATTTTCAGCCCCTTGCCTTCTATTTGATGAGAAGGGTTCCATTAGAGAGACAGAAATAATATTTATACTTAATAACCTGGAAGCCTCACCTTGGCGACTGAAGCAGTGACTTCCTGGTCTCTAATGTGGAGCTTTGTAGCAGAAGCCAGAGCCTTGGCGTCCTCTGCCGTCATCATGCACACAGACGCCTGATGCACGCCAGAGAATCAAACGTGATTAATGGTTATGTTTTACTGACACAAAATAATGCAATTCCACTCAGAACACCTAGAGGATACCTTCTGTCCTTGGTCCTTCTCGCCCTCTTCCTCAGAGCACGGCATGAGAACCACATTGTTTATCTTGCCAAAAGACCCAGCCAAGTCATTAACTTCCTGCTCTGTGGCATCCTTTGGGATGTTGGTGAGAAAAACCAGGCGATCTGCAACAGATGGGCCCAGGCTGGCCGGAGCCACTGCCTTCTTCTTCTTCTTCAGTGGTGGAGGTTTAACAAACTAAAATCCAACAACACAATCACGTAGAGCTTTAAGGCTCAGGTTCAACAGCCTGACACCACATTACGGAGCAGGTGTAGGGGCTAACCCCAAAACAGCCCTGACACTTACCGGCTTAGTGGTTTTGGTTCCAGGCTTTGCTGCAGTCTTGGTGCTTTTGGTGACTGATGCCGACGGCTCGTGTTTGGAGCTGTGGTCAGCTGAGGAGGATGACGGACTACGACTGGTGTCATGTGAACGCTTCACACCAATGCGAGAACTTCCTGTTCAACCGCAGGAGGGAAACACAACAAGATCATCGACAAACCTCAAACATGAATATTTTCATACATGTGTCATGATCTTACAGGATATTTTATCACATGGGCAGTTTTCATGTGGAAAATGTTTGACTAAAAAAAGCTGATAATGACCAAACCTAAAATCCACACATTATTACTTTTAACATTGATGTGTGTGCTGACAGTCGCTCATTATGTGGAGTTTTGGCCCATTTTCCCAATTCAGTATTAGAGTGAAGAAAACAAGTAAAAAAAAACCTGAGTGTGAAAAATCAAACATGACATCCAACCTGACAACTCTCTGCTGCTCTTAGACAAGTGATCTCTGGAGGATAAAGATGTCCGACGGGAACAGGGGGGGCTGTGTGAGCGCTGGGCAAAGCGATGGCCGCGTTCTTCGTAAAGCAGAAATAAACATGAAAGGTCATGGATACAATTAGTTCCACATTTACTAAAACTATTTTTAAAGAAGCCAAACCCTTTAGGCTGCCAATCCTGTTCAATGTTGCTTTTCTTTCATCCCCTTTTGCTACACTTTCTCATTTGAGGACAGTAATAAACAGCTATGGTGGTGTCTGACCTCTGACATGTTAACCCTGATCCCTGATCAGTTTCTACCGGTTCACAATAGAGAGCATCACACCTTGATGCACAATGGTTTGGTTTGGAAACATCCCAGCACATGATCCCAGATCAGTTATCAGAACTGTTAACCACCACCCAGCTGCAGGACATCTACACCCCCATCACCCAGCTGCAGGACATCTACACCACCACCACCCAGCTAGAGGACATCTACACCACCACCACCCAGCTGCAGGACATCTACACCCCCATCACCCAGCCAGAGGACATCTACACCACCACCACCCAACTACAGGACATCTACACCACCACCACCCAGCCAGAGGACATCTACACCACCACCACCCAACTACAGGACATCTACACCACCACCACCCAGCCAGAGGACATCTACACCACCACCACCCAACTACAGGACATCTACACCACCACCACCCAGCTACAGGACATCTACACCCCCATCACCCAGCTACAGGACATCTACACCCCCATCACCCAGCTGCAGGACATCTACACCCCCATCACCCAGCTGCAGGACATCTACACCACCACCACCCAGCTAGAGGACATCTACACCACCACCACCCAGCTGCAGGACATCTACACCCCCATCACCCAGCTGCAGGACATCTACACCACCACCACCACCCAACAACAGGACATCTACACCACCACCACCACCCAACAACAGGACATCTACACCCCCATCACCACCCAACAACAGGACATCTACACCCCCATCACCCAGCTGCAGGACATCTACACCCCCATCACCCAGCTACAGGACATCTACACCCCCATCACCCAGCTACAGGACATCTACACCCCCATCACCACCCAACAACAGGACATCTACACCCCCATCACCACCCAACAACAGGACATCTACACCCCCATCACCACCCAACAACAGGACATCTACACCCCCATCACCCAGCTACAGGACATCTACACCCCCATCACCCAGCTGCAGGACATCTACACCCCCATCACCCAGCTACAGGACATCTACACCCCCATCACCCAGCTACAGGACATCTACACCCCCATCACCCAGCTACAGGACATCTACACCCCCATCACCCAGCTACAGGACATCTACACCCCCATCACCCAGCCAGAGGACATCTACACCACCACCACCCAGCTGCAGGACATCTACACCCCCATCACCCAGCTACATCTACACCACCACCACCCAGCTGCAGGACATCTACACCCCCATCACCCAGCTACAGGACATCTACACCACCACCACCCAGCTGCAGGACATCTACACCCCCATCACCCAGCTGCAGGACATCTACACCACCACCCAGCTGCAGGACATCTACACCACCACCACCCAGCTACAGGACATCTACACCCCCATCACCCAGCTGCAGGACATCTACACCACCACCCAGCTGCAGGACATCTACACCACCACCCAGCTGCAGGACATCTACACCACCACCCAGCTGCAGGACATATTTTGATGCTAACGAGAAATACACTTGAAACGTGTCTACCTGGGTAGTTGTGGGGCCGTGGCTGGCGATAGGGGGAGTAAGGCCTTTCAAGTGGCCTATAGAATCTCCCCCGATACCTGCCCTTTGGAAGGTGTGGAGAGCGAGAGCGGGATCGAGACCCGGAGTCAAAGGCAGAGCCATCCTTGTGGTCCCACAGAGCATGACCTCCATGACGTCCACTATGATGGAAAACAGAACATGTATTGTTTCAAAAGGGACCAGTGAGGCTTCTTCAGAAACGTCTCATACAGCACCATGTGTCTGTGTTAAATAATGATTGTGTGTAGGGCCGACGGTAGCAGAGGGGTTGAGTGCCCGCCTCATGACTGGAGGGTTGCTGGTTTAGTTTTCATTTGGGTAGGAATGGGCCATGTGGCCTAAAATACATATCACAATATATTATTTATTTCTGCTTATGTCAAAAAGACTGTTTTGAATAATCTCACATAAGAACAACAGAACAAATACTTCTAAAAGGTATAGAATACCACTTAAAGACCATTTAACGTTCAAAACTTATCTTTAAATAAAATACCAAACGTTTGAAGTAGTTTTTATGTTGTGTTATGATTCATTCTCCAAACAACGCAAAACAAAAATCTGCATAAAATAACTTAAAGTGAAGATATTTAAATAAAATACAAGCAAAACATGCTTTATTGACAATATCAAATAAGGTTGGAGGTTTATACAAATTTGTTCAAACGAAATCATAGTCTGTTGGAGTCTGTGTGTTTATCGTGTGTTAAAAAAATGAACGGCATTTAAGGGAATCAGTGTTAACGAGCTTTTAACGCACACAACTTACTGTTGTTAACTGAGGATGTCTCTCTGTTCAACACCAGACTTCGGGTTTTTCCGGGTTTTACCCCCTGTAATGCGCTCACAGACCACTACGCGTACCCCTTGCTGGGAATCACTGCTTTACAAGGCCCTATGTCAGATGCATGCATCTTACAGTGGGGAAACGCATAATCGACAGAACGGGCAGAAGAACGGGCAGAAGAGAAAAAAAACTCGCTTAACACCAAAGCGCAATGGTTTCAATGAGGGGGCTGATAGTAAAGTTATCAAAACTGAAGGAAAAGTGTGATGCCCATAGTTTCTGTGTATGGCAGCCATGCTTCCTAGGCCAGCGGTAGCTCAGTCATCTGCCGTTTTTGTGTTCTTGGGAAAGACACTTTAAGACAATTTCCAATGCCACTAAAGCTATACCCCACCCACCCACCTGATAATAAATAATTAATTGAAGTTAAGGAATCAACTTCTACTGGCTTCATCAGCTAAAGTAATCACACTGACCTTTGTGGATTTGGCCTCCAGTCAGGGTACCTTCAAACACAAATACAATCATCTCTCAGTTAAGATTTAAACTGCTATCTTCTTCATACACAGCCCTCTCAGAGACACCAAACATTTCCATGTTAATCTTTACTCATCTCTACTTAAACTATACTGAACCATAAAGGAACAAAGGCTTTGGCACCACATGAAAAGATCCTCACTTGTTGCGCAGGTCTCTGCGGGCAGCTGTGTGATCGACAGTGTTGACGTGGTTGACCCAGTCCTGGAGTGAAATGAATGAGTGAATGAATAGAAATAAACAGAAAGAGGTTGGAGACATTAATCGGAGCTGATAAATGGAAACGGAAACAAAGAAATTTCGTCACTATTGGTGTGAAGATGATGTTAGCAATAGTCACAGAACATAATAGTCACAGAACATATCTTTTAGGTATTTTTGCCACCATTTTCAGATCAATGATGGATCTTCATTATCAACATGTACATACACTGACCACTTTATTAGGTACACTATGCTAGCACCATGCCTGCTTGTAGTGGTTAGAGCATGAAGTGGTGGCGCCTGTGTTTGGCAGCCTTGCTTCATTTTAAGTGTGGCTGTGGCAACAAAGTAGTCCACCAACATGTATATGTGCAGGGGTGTGTCGTAAATTGCCTTTGGGGGATGTAGAGCCCATGAAGATGCTTTATCAAATACAAGACTTTTACTATTTACCAAGCTGGATCCTCTTGTACCTTTAAAATGATCATAATTGTTCATGTCATAATTCAAACAAGCAGTTGTAAATGCTCTTCAGACGTTCTGGTCAAAACTGACGAGAGCTTCACACAGTTCCATCCATGAGAACCTCCCGTTCCACAACATCCTGAAGGTTCTGGACTAGACTGAGATCTGGTGACTGGTGGCCGTTACAGTCCAGTGAACTCATAGTCATGTTCCAGAAATCAGTTCATGATTATCTGAGCTTTGTGGCATGATGCATAATCCTGCTGGAAGTAGCCATCAGAAAATGGGTCCACGTGGTTGTAAAAGGATGGACATGGTCAGCAACAATACTCAGGAAGGCTGTGGTGTTTCAACCACACTCAGGTGGCACTTAGAGATCGATGGATCCGTGCGTTCATGTTGGTGAAACCAAATTCTTACCCAACAGCAGAAATCTGGACTCAGACCAGAAATGGTTTTTCCAGTCTCTTCTGGTCCAGTTCTGGTGATCCTAAGGGAATTGTGGCCTTTGTTTCCGGTTCTTGGCTGACGGCAGAGACACCTGGTGTGCTCTTCTACTGTTGGGAGTCCAAATACAGGTCCTTCTCAAAAAGTTAGCATATTGTGATGAAGTTCATTATTGTCTGTAATGTACTGATAAACATTAGACTTTCATACATATTTGATTTATTACACACAACTGAAGTAGTTCAAGCCTTTTATTGTTTCTAATATTGATGATTTTGGCGTACAGCTCATGAAAACCCAAAATTCCTATCTCAAATAATTAGCATATTTAATCCGACCAATAAACGAAGTGTTTTTAATACAAAAAAAGTCAACCTTCAAATAATTATGCTCAGTTATGCACTCAATACTTGGTCGGGAATCCTTTTGCAGAAATGTCTGCTTCAATGCGACGTGGCATGCAGGCGATCAGCCTGTGGCACTGCTGAGGTGTTATGGAGGCCCAGGATGCTTCGATAGCGGCCTTAAGCTCATCCAGAGTGTTGGGTATTGCGTCACTCAACTTTTGCTTCACAATATCCCACAGATTCTCTACGGGGTTCAGGTCAGGAGAGTTGGCAGGCCAACTGAGCACAGTAATACCATGGTCAGTAAACCATTTACCAGTGGTGTTGGCACTGTGAGCAGGTGCCAGGTCATGCTGAAAAATGAAATATTCATCTCCATAAAGCTTTTCAGCAGATGGAAGCAAGAAGTACTCCAAAATCTCCTGATAGCGAGCTGCATTGACCCTGCCCTTGATAAAACACAGTGGACCAACACCAGCAGCTGACATGGCACCCCAGACCATCACTGACTGTGGGTACTTGACACTGGACTTCAGGCATGTTGGCATTCCCCTCTGCCCAGTCTTCCTCCAGAGTCTGGCATCTTGATTTCTGAATGACGTGCAAAATTTGCTTTCCTCTGAAAAAATTACTTTGGACCACTGAGCAACAGTCCAGTGCTGCTTCTCTGTAGCCCAGGTCAGGCGCTTCTGCCGCTGTTTCTGGTTCAAAAGTGGCTTGACCTGGGGAATGCGGCACCTGTAGCCCATTTCCTGCACACGCCTGTACACGGTGGCTCTGGATGTTTCTACTCCAGACTCAGTCCACTGCTTCTGCAGGTCCCCCGAGGTCTGGAATCGGTCCTTCTCCACAATTTTCCTCAGGGTCCGGTCACCTCTTCTCATTGTGCAGCGTTTTCTGCCACACTTTTTCCTTCCCACAGACTTTCCACTGAGGTGCCTTGATTCAGCACTCTGGGAACAGCCTATTCGTTCAGAAATTTCTTTCTGTGTCTAAAGCTTGGTTTATGCTTGACGCATTCACTTTGTGAGTTATGCGGCTCGCGGCTGGAACGAGCTTCACAACTCGCAGCGTTTATGGTTCATGCGGCTTGTCTCTGCGCTGAGCCAATATTCTCCCAAACTGTAGGGGGCAGCATGGAGCTCTACGGCATGCATCCAACACTACACCATAGTAGAAGTAGAAATTACTGTTTACAACATGGCATTCCAGCATTTTTAACAGCGTCCTCGTCTTTTCCGACAGTGCGAGCTATTTCTCCCCAAGAATTAACAACATGTTGATCACGGTGATCTCTGAGAGCTGAATCATACAAATGTCTGTATTTACGAACCTCTGCCATACTAGTTCTTGCCGGACCACCATGTTTTTCCACGTCCGACCGTCCGCGTGGTTAGAAAATTTCCTAGGTACGCGTTGCGGAAATTTTGGGCCGTGCGGAGGCGCGGTGTGGTTGTTAAAATGACGCAACTTTTCCGCGCGGAGCCGTGCGGACCTCGCAGACGCGTCAAGCATAAACCAACCTTTACCCTCTTGCTTGAGAGTGTCAATGATGGCCTTCTGGACGGCAGTCTTACCCATGATTGCGGTTTTGAGTAATGAACCAGGCTGGGAGTTTTTAAAAGCCTCAGGAATCTTTTGCAGGTGTTTAGAGTTAATTAGTTGATTCAGATGATTAGGTTAATAGCTCGTTTAGAGAACCTTTTCATGATATGCTAATTATCTGATAGGAATTTTGGGGTTTCATGAGCTGTATGGCAAAATCATAGGGCTGGGGGTAAACGATTATTTTTAAAACGATTATTCTGACGATTATTTTATCGAATAGTCGACTATTCTAATGACTATTTAGAAAATTAATCTAATGATTATTTTTCTATTGCACAATTAACAAAAACCAGAAAATCTCAAATAAATTCCTCAAAAAAATTGATAAATTCTTACTGTAAGAGAATAAACACTACAGGCCTTCCATTTTGTATAACACTGCGTTTATTGTGTTGCGGTTGGTTATGTTCTGGTGACGTGTAGAACTTGGGAGTGCAGGCTGCTGCCTGAGAGGTGGTAGAAGATGGAGTGTCTCCATGCTGCTTTGTTTTGGTCACTTATGTGCGTGAGGCGAGTGGTCTTACGGGTTAAACCAAACTCAGGTGATATTTTACACTAAACCGAAAACCCACAACACTCTAAATGTAATAAAAGGGAGATCTACACCACAAAAAAGATGAACTCTAAACCAAAACGTAACGGCTTATCCCAACGCAAGAAGCTGTTAGCGAAGATGCTAACAGTAGCTTTACCAACGTTAAGTTCAAGTTACCAAGTTTAAATAAACCAAAAACACCCAGCAGCAAACAGACCAGCACGGAGGAGAGACTGCTACCACCAAAACAGCTCTCCTCATGTCTGAAAGAAGCTCCTTAATGAAGGGAGAAGCGCTCCCGGTGATTTTCTACATCTGCGGTAGAGACGGAGCAGCGCATCTGACCCCGGAAGTTGTTGTCCGTTGCCGGGAGACGAAGGCGGGCAAAACAGGAAAATAATCTAGTAGTGGACGGACGTTGTTCCGGGTCTTCGGTATTTGGCGGAGATGATAGTGAAGGCGGAGAAGAGGGCGAACTAGAGGAAAAACAGGCAGATTCTTCCTCTATTTACAAACTCCTGGGGATGCAACAAGTGGGCGCGGTGCGTCGACTTCCGGATCTGACGTCGACAAATTTTTAGAATCGAGCAGTCGACTTCGTCGAGGCTTCGCTACAGCCCTACAAAATCATCAATATTAGAAACAATAAAAGGCTTGAACTACTTCAGTTGTGTGTAATGAATCTAATATATATGAAAGTCTGATGTTTATCAGAACATTACAGAAAATATTTAACTTTATCACAATATGCTAATTATTTGAGAAGGACCTGTAGAGCTGCTGTTGAGCTTCTGCAGACCATGGAAATAACCAGTGCTGAACTGTTGTTCTCTTTCTATTAACTATGTCTCTGTAGACCTTAGAGAAGTTTTTGGGTTCAAATCCCTGTAGATTAGCAAGTTCTGGTACCAACAACCAACTATAGGCATGTTTCCACTGTCGGAACTTCAGGGTAAATTCTGGGATGTGGAAATTGACTGGAAGATAAGATTTCCTGGTCCTCTTAAGCCTGGATCACACAGGACTGATTTCTGTGAGTCAGCCTGCACAACATCTCTCCCCAACAAGACACGCTGCATCATGATCGCAACTCCCAAAGCATACGTCAGCATATTTCAGAGAAATTTAGTCTTAAAAACTGGCTGGAACAAAATCTTAAATCATCCTTTTTTCTAAACACCAGCATTCTGGAAAGTCACTGGAACTTGTATTTTATTTCTATCATGAAAAAATACATTTATAACAGTTATATAGGGTGTGGTTGTTTTATTTGCGATTTTAGTGTATATCAGTTTTTCAAAAATACTTTATCTAGATTTCAGTTTGAAAAATAGAGAGAAGCCATCCTACTTTATTAGTAATGAACACGACTCAGAATAGAAACTTGTTCTAAGACTCACAACCGTAATTAATGAAAGTAGGAAATACCCCCAAAAACTCAAACAGTAGAAATTATTTTTTTTCATCAAGGTTAATGGACACTTCCCCAACACACAGATACCCATCCTCACAGGAAAAAAAGTCTGTTTGAGATTCTATAACAATGTATAAACCCAGTCAAACATATTCAACACTAATAAAATCAACAGCAGAAAATGTTTTCTAACCAAACTGTGAAACATTTGTGATTTGAGCACTTTATTTAAGTCTAACCTTACTATGATCAACTATACTATACGTCTCTCTGACTGCTGATACAATCTGGGTAATTCCTCTAAATTTGGCAAAAGGACCACACAGATGTGTTCCATAGATCCCAGTGTGAACTCGTCCTTTATACAACAGCTCTTTCAGTTCACAAAATGTAAAGCAGCAACAGAAGTATAAAGTGATTCTATAGCTTCCTCGTTTCCAACAACAGAGACATGCATACAATGTATGATGGCTTAGTCAAAAATGCTTTTTTTTAGTTCAGACCAGCTTCACTGTCTGAATATCTGTTATCATGACCAATAAATGACTCTCCTAACAGAAAATTAGCTGTAGTCTAGAACAAACATATGACGAAGTTGTGATCCCATATCTAAACAGTGTACAGTATATCGGGCAGGATTTGGCCATTTTACAATGTGTTTCTGTGTTAAAGTTGAATCCACCCAAGAGGTACCGGTGACATAAGAAAATGACTATTCTGACAATGTTGTGCAGTAATTATGAGAATAATAATGTAATGAATTGTATTTGGGGTGTAAGGGCACATGTATTCATACTGGAAATGTTTTGTATGGCATAAACATGTATTGATTTCCCACATGGACATATAACTTCCTGTTAAAGGGGAGTTTGCCCTCCACAGTAGCCACATACATGCTTAGTATGAGGGATCGCTGTAAAGTCACTGACACAACAGTGTATTTTGCTTGCAGTTTGCTGGGTTTCTTATCAAATTATGCATTGTTCGGCCATCGTAAACAATTAATACGTCATTAACAGAGTCTTGATGATAAAAGATGACCATGAGCATGATTTGCAGGTCTGTGGCTCTTACAACCAGCATATGTCCCGTTGCCTAACTAAAAAGAGATGAAAACTAATCTTTGTGGCAATAAAGGATGTGCCATGAGGGCTACCTCCTAAGGCATGTATAGAATAGGGATTTTAGCTGTAGTGTAGTGTTACACCCCCAATAAATATCCATGAGATGAAAAATTGACCGTTTTGAAAAACATACTGCTGTGACTTTAGATTGGAGCCTTTTACAAACAGCAAAACACTTACCCCTACTGCACACTGGAAGCATCAGCGGGGCAGAACAGCAGCGGAAAGGTTTACTCGTGACAATCGCTGCACTCCAGGGCACACCGGGAGGGTCTCAACCACAAGTCGTTTTCTGTGCTCCTCACTCAAATCGCGAGATCACCAAATCCCTCAAGATTTCCGCTATCCTCACAGAATTCTTTAAGTTTATGCCATTTGCCATTACACCCAAAAAAGGGAAATCACATTTGATGTCGTTGTTAGATGTCATAAATGATGTTGTTCCTCTATGGGCTGGTTTGAATCACCTCCGTATTTGAATCAGTGACATTCGACTGCCGTTCCACGCTGCTGATGCTTCCAGTGTGTAGTAGGCTTTAGGCCCACTACACTCTGCAAGATAATCAAGCCAATTTTTGACCCCATCTTTCCTTTTAGTAAGGAATCTAAATGTGTCTGGTAAGTTTTAAGCCCTCTGGTCTTCTGTGAAATATGTCAGTACAGCACTGATCATACATTAGGGATATTCAAAGTGTTGGATTGTCTTGGTCCAATTTATTGAGGAAAAACAAACATGCTGCCTGTTGCATGTAGCCAATCACAAAGTGAAGTGACAGACAATGCAGCATGCTCATTTTTACCTTTTAACACAGAAAAACACTCCAAAATGGCTAAAAAGTCCACGATATTTTGTTTTTTTAAACAAGAAGCCATTTTTATTCTGCTGTCATTGTTTTGAGTAGGTCCTCCCCCTACATCTTCAACTGACTATAACAATTACTGGACTTGGGGTGTTCTCTTGTAATCTGTAGTATTCCTACTTTCACGATGTCTATCACAGCATCTTCAGCGGTTCCTGTCAAGCAATCGTCACCATTTGTGGTTAAGAAATATTCATATGAACCCAAATAATTATTGCTTTCAAATCACCCCACTGAATGTTGTGAAATATTAGGTGTTTTTTTCCCCAAAAAATGTTTTAAAAACACATTTTGTGTGTGTGAGAAATATATGTTTATACACAAATGAGTGATTAACAGATTTCGTCTTGACTGTTTCCCTGAAGAATGATTCGCTAAATAAAACTAGAACATTCATACGAGGACGTGGTAGTACTCACCGTTTCCTGATCACACTGTATGTGGCACAGGGAGCAGGTATGAGGATAGACCTTTGGAGACGCAGCTTCAAAATCACTTATCATGGTGGGAGTAGGTAACTTCTTGCTGCTGCCATGAGGTCTTGAGGCAGATGAAGAGGAAAGACTCCGTCTAGAAGAATCCTCACTTCTGGATTCAGATGGCGGCCTTGGCTTGGAGCTCTCATGTCTATAGTCTCTGTCCAGATTACGAGATTTGGGTGTAAATTCTCTCTCAGGTGACCGACTACTCTTGTTTCTTTCTCTGCTCATTGTGCGATAGTCTTTATCTTCATGCTTGCTTGGGTTCTTGTGCTCTAAATGAACTTGATGTCTTTCAGTTTTATCTGCGCTTGGACATGGTGAAGAAGCTGTTGGATACATTTTCACTGTCCTCTCACTGGACAACTGCTCTCGTTTGAAAGTCTCTATGGTAGCAGTTTTGTCCTTTACCCGACTGGCATGACCATAGTCAATGACTTTACCTGCCATCTGTGTGACAGTCAGAAGGCTGAGAACCTCCGGAGAATGGGAAGAGCACGAAGGACCCGTTGGTATATCGTGAATGTTGCGTGAAAATGAGGATGTGGAAGCCAGAGTTTTGTCCTTGTCCGACTTGTTGATTTGGATATCACGAAGAATGAACGGTAAAGTGTCTGGAGTCAGCTGATCATCAGGATAGTGACTCAACACCTCCAAGTCGTCTTTTGACAGTCCAAAGCTAGCCAAGATGCTTCCTGCACTCTCTGGGGTGTACAACCCCTGACCTTCCCCCCCACCTCCAGTGCCATGTGACTGCTGGGATTGTGTCGATGTTAAGTCAGGGTGATTCCAGTTTAGCGTTCTGGCTCCTGATTGGTTGCTCTGAGATTGCTGTTGTCCCTGCTGGAGGTTAGCGCTTGATGGATTACTAGAAAAGAGTGTGTTGGCTGATTGGTAGCCTGACCAGTCCACTCCTTGCTGGTGTCCAGGTGGATTATCAGCAGGAATTGATAAAGGGTTGGAACCATAGCCTCGATGTTGACTGATCCCAGAGCCTGGCCCTTGGTTCTGGTGTGGGTTTGGTTGGTTCATGTGATCAATTTGGCGGTGATCCATATCTCCACCACCTCTGATAGCCAGGGCTGACTCTAGCTCATCAGGAAGCTGGTTAGGACGAGAAAACTGGAAGCCTATCCCCTGCCCGGTGTTGCGATTTGGATGCTGCCTTGGAGGTGGCTGGTGATGAGACGGTCTAGGTGTGTTTGAAAAAGGCTGTGGTCCCCGTTGTGGTGGTTGCTGGTGATACATTGCAGCAGATAGCAGAACAGTTAAACGTTGTGTTGCTGTATGAGCTCACAGCAGACACCTGCTGTCTAGTCAGAAGACGGGTGGGTCAGGTGAGGACACACAGCTGAAATCGCACTTTGGCAATTGATTGCAGATGATGTTGAATGCTTTAAAAGCAATCTGTGTTTGAGTCTTGATCTGAGCAATTTGTACAGCTGCCTTCACAACCACAGGTCCAAAAATGAGGCGGGTCTCTCTCGTAGGACTGGCGATGAAGAGTGCGGGACTGTGCTCCGAACAAAGGGTGGGATAAAGTTGTGAATAACTGTCTGTGTGCACGGCGAGGCTGAGGTGGAAAGCAGAAATATACTATTACATTACACAAGACTCAAAATTCATTTCAACAGCAGCTATAAGACGTTTTCCTTTAATCCAGCACACATTTCATAAACGTTTATCCCGATTCTGACTATACTGTCTCCATAGAAAAGCAACTCTGTATTGTAACCATTGTAACCCTTTTTGTAAATGTGCCCAATGTTTAGAGATGAAAAAGAAACATGTAAGAGCAATTTATGAAATAACAGACCAAACATGTGACAAAACATGGCTTACAACCCCAAAACTACACACACCTAACCCTCTGGAAAAATTTACAAAAGTTCATCAACTTGCTTTTTCATTGACTGGATGTCATTTCTTCCTGTAATTGTTAGGTTTCACGTGACTTGGCGTCCTCGTCACCAAATGCAGCTGGGGGACAGGAAGTAGCCGCCGCTGCACAAACCCCTATTTACACTGTTCTGTACGGTCTACAGTTGTTGCAATCGTTCTAATCGGGACAAAGAAACACATTTCAGGGTTTCCCCAAGCACTTTATAAGCCTGGCGGCCCGGCAGGCTTTGCTTGGCCTCCCGCCAGGCTAAGCGTCATGCCCCAACCCCCTCACCGACCCTACCCTGTCCGCTGACATGAACGGCGCAACGAATCTAGAGCCCTCCATCAGCTGATACTGGTAAGAAACAGCGGAGGAACAAGTGCAACACCCCCACCCCCGCTCTCTCACGGAGGGGCGCTGCGGGACGGAGCGCGCAAACAACCCCCCCCCCCAGAATCCTCCAGGCTTAACTCATTTTCTAGGGGAAACGCTGCATTTAGTCTTGTCCCAAGTCTAGTGTGTCAAAGTCCTTATTTTAAAATACTTACAAAAAGAAGACGGCAGAAGTGGATCAGTTAACTCCAGCTAAAAACAGGAGATGCTGAAATAGACCGTGCTTAAGTTTGCAGCAATCATTTTCTAACAGGTAAGGGTTAACTTGAATGTTTCGTGGTTTTTATTAAACAGTTACTTACAGGGTCCGAAATTAAATTTTTTACCCACCGGCCAAGTTGGCCGGTAGATGATGAAAATCTACCGGCCAAGCATATTTTTTACCGGCCAAAATTCTAAATGATTTAGATCTACCTAAAGCATGTAATTCTATATTATGTTGATTCCAAACAGAGTGACAAAATAAAAACATCAATTAATAAGAAAAACAACTCTTTTGTCATTTTTACTATTTATTTATTTTTAGAGATGTTTTTATGAACTCTTTCATTGAAATCTAGTCAGACTCCTTGTTTTCTCTGTCCATGCAGTCTGGCCTCCTGCTTCTGACACCGGCTTTGTGCCAAAGCATTACAGCCTCATTTGGGTCCTAGTCCTTGATCTCTGGAGAACACAGCTGCACCATGAGAATATCTGAAAGTGTGTCAGGGCTAGGGTTGTCACGGTAACCGGTGTAGCAGTAAACCCCGGTAAAAAAGTACCGTGGCTGTGGTGTAGGCGCGGTGACCCTTACCAGCCACCGTATCATCTGCTGGAAGTTGCCGGCGGCACATGCGCACTTTGTTGCTTACGACCAAAACTTTCTTTAAGCTAAAGCTGAAATAATGGCCAGAGGAGACGGCAGCACTTGGGACATTTATTATCCCTCAAAGAAGACAAAGTCGGAAGTATGTGCATTTTTTGGATATTTGAAGAATGCCGAGGGCCAGTTGTCTGTGAAAGAAAGCAACGCTACGTGGCCATCATAATGTAGCCTGTCTCACGACTCCGCCGTCTCCGGTTCGCCACTTTTCACAAAATCTTCTGGTTGCCACTGGTCCTGGTGGTTTTTCTTCCAGTTCGACGAGTTTTCTTTTGGAAGGCTGGCTGACTCCAGTTAAACACCGCCACATTTCACCGCTAGTTTTAACATGAAGCTAACGGCTAACTTGATAAACTGATTGAATGGGATAGGTGGAAATGACGTTGGATGTGGCGTTCACGTTTCGCGTACGTTTGTGTACGCTGCATGCAGGTGGGAGGAGTATCAGAAATCCGTGGAAGATGACTGATAAACATAACTAATTTGGTGCAAACATTTACTCGCCAGGTGGCAGGTAGAGCTCAAAAATTTACTCGCCAAATGGAGCAATTTACTCGCATTTGGCGAGTGGCAAGTGTTAATTCCGGACCCTGGTTACTTAGAAACACAGCCAAAAAATGGCAGGTAAACAGTTTGATACTGTTGCACATGTCCTAACTTAATTATTCTGCAAATAGCTTTAACCATCAGCCTTCACTTTCATTTATGTTTACTATACACTCAAGTCTTAAGAGGACAAAAATGTCCGCTGGTAAAAAAAAAAACTAACTTTTATTTATTTTCTTGCTTTATTTTTCACATATTTATTCAACTTTAGTACTGCTCAAATATATAAAATGTAATTTTGAGGATTTTAACCCATCAAATGCCAGTTTGATTACTCAGTTGTTGCTGTAATTTATGAAGAAAAAACAAAATACACAAACAATGAGTCCCCCCCCCCAAAAAATAAAATAAAAACTATTTCTTCCTGGAGCGTTTATTACAAATCGGCCTTGGTCATGTTATGAAATATCCATAAATAATAAAAATGTTTGCCTCAATAGTTTTTGTGTAACAACAGATTGACCTTGGTGGACAAAAACGTCCCATTGACTTCCATTCAAACCACAGTTATGGATCCTGTAACATGTGCAACAAATAATCATGCTTTCTGTGATATTAACTCATTCACTGCCAATGACGACTAAGGTCATCATTTGCATTTTTTTTACTGTGTGGGCATCGGTACGAGCCCCCGCACCACGAGAGCAAACATCTCAGCTCTAAAGCTGATCTCCATCCACATACGTCATGTGACCAGGAAGCAGAACATACATGTGTTAGGAAATCGTTTTGGGCCATTGCTGTAAAAAAAAATGAGGCGCGAACCGGAAAAGTTTCTGCTGATCACAATTCAACAACGGACTGTGAAAGAACGGATAACGCTCAAAATGCGCGGATTCTTCCTGATGTAAGAGGTGAGTCTCCGCTTTGTTTTAGTAGTTTTGGCATCAACATCCTCCTAGCGCGCAACGTTCTGTGACTCTTAAAAATAACGGTAAAAACGGTGAGAAACACTGACAGCAAAGGGCTTTACCGATCAGCTGGCAGTGAATGAGTTAAGGTTTTATTTTGGAGAAAAGTAGTGAACTTGATTTTGACTGTTCACCACCAAAATCAGTCAACTCTTCATTAGGGGCCCAGGCAAGAAAGTCTACACATTTCTTTAGATCTTCTGGTAAATAATAATAATAGTAATTTAGCTTCCTTTGCTATCAGCTAATGGTGCGTTCTCTTCCTCCTCGGAACTTGAAAATTCCGAATTCCGAGAAGGAAAAATCAACTGTTTGAAAATTAACAGCAAATGGAATGAAGATAGTTATTCCAGACAGAGGGCATAGAAGAGGATTAGGAGTCTATGGAGCTGGGTTTGTTTTTGCATCATTTAGAAAATGTTGTTAAAGGTTTTCAGTTTTTGTACGACACTACGATGATAAAATACAAACAGCTGTATGTAATTTATCATATTATCAAATATGGTTATATATTAGGAAAATAATATATATTTAATTTTAAAAGCTATTAAAATAATTATTAAACACTCAAAAATTGGTACCGTTAAGTACCGGTATCGATTCATAGGTACTGGGAATTAGTACCATATCGAGTAAAATGTCAAAGGTACCCATCCCTAATCATCACAAGACTGCATTGGACACATTCATGTGGTCATTTGTTGCAATCTTTTTAGCTGTGCCCCTGTGGAGAAACTTGGCCCTGAATAGACCAAGCATTATGCCATTCATACCAAACTGCACACAAATGATTTTTCTCAACTTTAAACATGCTCAATAGACTTTCATTGAATTTGGGACAGCACCCCCTGTATACAGTAAAATTTTAACAACTTCTGCAAAAAAAACTAAATACTCAGAAATGTAGCAAAGGTGCTGGGAGTCATCACATAACTGCACTGAACAGATGTATGAGGTCCTTTGTTCAAATGCTTTTAGCTCCACCCTCTAAGAGCTATTTGGCTATAAACAACACATGCAACTTCAGATTTACATCAAACTGCAAATAAATGATCTTCATCAACTTAAGACTATCTCAATGGGATTTTAATTTAATCTGACGCAGCACCCCCTAGACACACTCAAACATCAACTTCTACAAACAAGGTACGCATTGCATCAAACTTGTTTTGTGACATCAAGCAACAGTACTCAACACATTTATGTGAGCATTTGTTAAAAGGATTTTTGTAGGGCTGGACGATATGGACCAAAACTTATGTCTCAAATTTCTTTTAGCTGAATTCCTGATATACAATATATATCTGGATGTTTTTCCTCCTGTAAAACATTTACAAGTTAACTCCATTCAAGGTATCTGGAGAAATTATATACATAAAAGCATCAGTAGAAATACATAAACATGTATTTACTCTTATCAATCATTAATCTTAGTGCCATTCTCTACCAGTCTGAGCTTTAGAAACACTGGTATAGCTGTCAACACACACAAAGGTTTATGTCTGTGTTTTACCTGGTTCATTTTTATACTATATTTGTAACTGTATGTAAACTGGTCTTTGAGTCTGTAATAAAGTAACTATCCATCCATCTCAGCTGAGAGCTAGACATGTCTTAAATGTCCTTAATTCCAAAATGGATTAAATTCATTTTGCTCATAAAATTCAACACACAACACCCCATAAAGATAATGTAAAAAAGTGTCTTTGAAGTTGTTGCAAATTTATTAAAAATAAAAAACTTGAGAAAACACATGAACACGAGTATTCACACAGCCTTTACTCAGTACTTTGTTGATGCACCTTTGGCAGCAATTACAGCCTCAAGTGGTTTTGAATATGATGCCAAAAGATTGCTCCACCTATCTTTGGGCAGTTTTGCCCATTCCATGAATAAGTGAAGTGCTATAATACTTTCCGGATGCACTGTGTTTCGTCATGGCGCAACAGAGGGAGGCGTCACGATGACGTGGGGGGTTAATGCCGAGCTCCGGCCAACAAATATATTGAAAATGAAAGTAAACACGGGCAGTAAGGTTTGCTTTTTGAACAAAATCAGCTGAGATGGCAAACTGGAGCGCCGCAGCGCACCATAAGCGTCTCTGTTAGAGCTGGAGCTCAAATCATCAGAGACCGCACAGGGACTGATGGGGTCAGACACCTTTAGAGGGGGCTTGTTAAAAATTAAAAAAAAAATTAAAACCTAACGATCGCAGCTTCAATCCCAATAAAAAGCAAGTTATGTTCAAGATAAATGGAAGTCAGCGGCATCTCAGACTGCCCCATTCCCCTTTATGACGCCATCGCCTAATTGTTTACAAAAAGGACACGATTGCGCCACATTACCACCACAGTCTGACCACTTATAAACTACCTAAGGCTACCTGATGCTGCCACGATGTTGCGGCAAATTGATGGCATTGTTGTGTAAAAACTGCATTCAAGTGTAGTTTGGAAAAAAATTTTTAATTTGATTGTTTTTTACTATAACACTTAACAATACAACCTTAAACCGACAAAAGATAAGACTGAGTCAATGCTTTTAACTTCATGAAAGTAGCTTTGTTTTTTATGCTGAATATCAGTGAATATTAAGCAGGGTTTTTTTTAAACATTTTGCTTTAACCGATTTGTTGGTGTGATTTGGCGTTCCCTGGTAGTGATATGTAGATAGTGCATCTGAAATCTCAATAGTCACAATTGTAAATATCAGACTTAATACTTAGCATCATGAGTGATGAGGTTATTATTAATACATCTCATTTTTGATGAGTACGAGCATAAAACGAGTAAAAGTCTGCAATATCCGTGTCCGTACTGAAGGAAAATCCCGATTGGGTGACTGACTGTCTTCACGCTCTGTGATTGGTCAGTCACACGAAGTGCCCGCCCCTCCCTACACGCAAAACCATCTGAGCCTGCAGCCAGAGGAGCTGCTGTGCCTGTGCCCCACTCTCGACTCACCCACACAAAGTGACTTTTCACTCTGCTTGCTTGCTCACTCTCTAGGTCACGTTGCTTTAGCAGTGCCTAGGTTTTCTTCAGCTCGCCTCCTTCTCAGTTTGTATAATGTTCTGTACTTGTTTCATAACGTACGCGGTGCATTTGACAAGACAGAGCTGAAAACGGCTCGTGTTGCGTCGGTCACTGGGGTTTCTCTAAGTAAATGAAGATCTGAAATACAGCACAGGACTACTCGGTCAGTAGAACAATAAAACGTCATTTTTATTTATCTGCCCATAAACCAATTATTTTCTAAGGAAGCAAATAAGAAACATGTTAATAGTACAAACATTAAAAACATCGTTACTCGTATACACCTTCCTACAACAGGTCATGCAAATCTTTTTCGGCACAGCAACTTGAAAATTGCGCACCACCAAAATTCACCAGCCTCCACTGCATAAAACACACGCTGCCGTGTTTGTAACCGACGTAAGTCAATCGTATTTACACCCAAAATGCTAGATGGACTTTAAACTCAGTCGAATGTGAAAATAGAGGCAGTAAGAGGAAAACACGAGACCTGCATTAGTAGGCCCCCTCCGATATGCCAGCCATTTTGAATGGTTTTCTAGCTAAGTGGCTAATGTTAACCAGCGCTACAACCGCTTTTCTTTAGCTACAATACACGTGAGTAACAGCCCAAAGTGATTTACACATTTAATAAATACCTTTAACACTGAGCTGAAGTGAGTCTCTGAAAATTATGTGGTCCCAGACAGCTTTTCGATTCGTAGCTTTCACAACGCTGAGCTCTGCCATCGGCGGGAACAAGAAACACTTCCGCTTCCGCTTTTCAAAAGACTTTTTTATTTTCAAAATAAGGCTCGAGGTGAGTTACGTCCATGTCGATGGTTACGTCACGTTATTGCCGCTGTAGGACCCCGGAGCTGTTCCTGTTGAACACGTCTCACACCATGCCAACCAGTGCGTGTAGAGACCTTTGAAGGGGCGGGTGCCCAATATAGGGCCAATTTTAAAAACAGGTTCACGATCCAACAAGTTTTAAATTTCAGATAATGTGAGACCCTTTGGTTCAAACAACATAATAAAAACTAGGAAACATATTTCATTTAGCGTTATTCATTGAAGGCAATGTTAGTTCATTAACATAGTTTAGTTAAAACAGACTTATTAGAGATGCCACAACCACTTTTTTGCCCCTGATCTGAGGTGGGAATGCAATGCATTAAAAAATAAGAAAAAGGGAATAACACATCCAAGTTGTCCATCTTTCTCTGTCATTTTGTTAATTCATTCTTAAAAAGTCATTCATCCAGTAAGTACTGAACAGCAACCAAAGAAAGGTATCCAGTGTGATCTGCGATCTTTTTCCCATTTGTAGGAAATTCCTGATCCATGATCTATGATGTCACTCTGAACTTAACACTAAACCTGAGAGCTCTGCTACCAACCTAACTGCAACATCGTTTATATTAGTCTGAAAAACAACAACCCACATTCATCTAGATTCTGATCTAGATACGCCAATCTGATATGGAAACACACACACACAGTGACATTTCCTACCATGTCCAGAATACTGCACATACTACGGCCATAAGTTTGCTTCATGGTGCTGATCCAGAATATTTCCCTCATTATTTATTTCTAGTATTGTAATACTGTAATAGTTAATAATTAAAAAATACGTAATTAAGTAATAAACCATATGTATTCATGCTCACATTCGCTTTGACCACCTCTTTGTGCGAGGCAGAACATTTATCACATGTTTAACCCTCTAATGACCAGGTTAGTTTTATGGCTGTAAAATTGTAATAAAAAGTGCAAAATGTTTGGATCACCAGGTCACCTGAATTTCTACCCAATGTCTTTCTGAAAATTTTAAAACAATCAGACACCCAAATAAATTTCTGTAAACTGTTCACTTTCAGGTGTCAGTAAAAGCTTAAGCTGATTTTCTCATCTAATCACGCAGGAACGTCGGCCAGTGCCAAGTACTTCCAGGCGTTCCTGATTGATGGACTGGTCAGGTGGAACGAGGACCGCGCAGCGGCAGCTGAGGGACACGAGGCGCCTCTGCTGTCCTACGGTGGCCACCTCAGGCACGCCCGTAACCAGAAGAGCCAAAGGGTGCTTGGTCATCAGATGGTTAAGGACTTCACCAAGCCTGCTGCTTACACAGGTAGAGGAACAGAGAAACACGTTTTATTTACTCGTGATTTTTAATCACACTGTGCACCAATACTTTGCTAAGAAGGGGCTTTGAACCGTTTACATTTCCACAAAATCTCAGGTGAGCTCATCGGAGTGGAGTACCTGTTCCAGCAGACAGGCCGCGTGCTTGAGGACGTCAGCATTGACCCTGACGCTCCGGACGAGGCTGCTGCTGTCACCGACCTGGACAAGGTGGACGAGGGTATCCAGGAGGACGTGGGCGACCACGTCGCCGCCTTGAGGTCCCGTCCACCAGCACTTCAGGAGCAGCCCGGTCAGGGGATCCAGCTGTCGCACCCGGGTCTGAGCCAGCACATCCTCCCGCCCCTGCGCATCACGCCCCTCCCGAGGTCCCTGGAAGCCAGACTCCTGTAGAAAACCACTCCTCTGATTCAGAGGTCTTTGATCCCCCATCTGCTAATCATTTCAAAGCTGACCCACCTAATTTTGTTTTTTTTTCACGTATTCAAAGATATTTCAGAAATTTAACTTCTTTTTCCCATTTTCTTTGTTTCTCAGGAGGAGATCCAGGGTCCTGACGGCCAGCCAGGATACCAGCATGTCCTGAAGCTGGCTCAGGCCCTGGTGGAGCTCAGGAGTCTCCTGTCTGACAGCAGAGTAGACAGACTCATCGCGCTTTGGCAACGCCTGCCAGAGCGTGTCAAACAACGAATCATCTACCCTAGCAGATACCGGGAGAGGCAACCAAAGGAGCAGTTCAAGGCAGCGAAGGGGACTTTTGAACAATCAAATGACTGGGTTCTTCCAGTTTTGAGAATTACAGATTCTGAGCATCCAAAGCTGGATTTTGTTTCAACTGTGAAATATCCTCTGAGCTGTGATATATATGATAAACTAATCTTTCACCATAACCTCAGTTGGCAGTTATTAAGTTTTCTATTTTCTGTATTCTTCTTGTATATGCATGTTTTATAACTGGATTTAACTGTTTGTGTTCTTAATGTTATATATTGATCTGCTCCATTGGAATATTATTCTGCAAGTGCACATTTATTATGTCCCATTTATACTTGCATGTAAATACTTCAACAGAAAGACTTAATTTCTTTTAATGTTTAGCTTTGGATTTTTTAAAGACGAAGTACGTAAGAAACAGCAACCTGATGTTTTTAAAAGTTGTGCTATTGTGACGCACACAGAAAGATGTAGTCACATTTTTCGTATTGATGCTTTAACCATCTAATGTAATGTATTCCTGTGTTAAAAAAATATTTAATGGATTCCAGGCTAAAAGGAAAAGAAAAAAAAATTTAGAGTCTCTAAGGACCCTGCCTTTCACATCTAAACTGCTTGAGAAAGTCGTTTATCAGCAACTGGTCTAACATTTAGCTGACTCTGATCTGTTCAAGGTTTTTCAATCAGGGTTCAGGTCTGGCCATAGCACAGAGTCTGCTCTACTGAGGGTCCTAAATGACATCTATCTATCACTAGATCAGGGTACATCTGTGGTGCTTCTGTTGTTAGATCTGACGGCAGCCTTCGATTCGACACAGTTGACCACACGATTCTACTCGATCGCTTGGAACAATGGGTTGGGATCAAAGGGTCAGCTCTGGATTGGTTTAGATCGTATCTCCACTACAGGACATTCTGTGTTAAACTGGGTGATGTTTTTTCTTCTTGGGAGGGGCTCCGCTGGGGGTCCCGCAGGGATCGATCCTTGGTCCTCTTTTGTTTGCCATTTATCTGCTACCTCTGGGGTCAATCTTTCGTAAACATGGCCTATCATTCCATCTCTATGCTGACGATTGCCAGATTTACTCTCCATTGTGTCAGGAGAAAGGTCACTCTATCCAGTCCTTTGTGTCCTGTGTTAATGAGGTGAAGTCTTGGCTAATGGCCAACGTTCTGCATCTGAATGAGAAAGACAGAGCTAATTGTTTTTCACCCCAACAGCAGGAATGTGGGTCGTTATGTTGATCTTGGGCCTCTTTCTCCATACTCAAAACCAGCTGTGACCAGTTTGGGGGAGAAACTTGATGTAGGACTTAAATTTGATGCTCACATCAACTCTGTGATCCGGTCCAGTTTCTTTCACCTGAGACGCCTTGCAAAAATCAAGCCCATGCTGTCGAGAGCCCACCTGGAGCGGGCACTACATGCTTTTGTTATTTCTCGGCTTGATTACTGCAGCTCTCTATATGCAGGGTTGTGTCAGTCATCACTGAGTCGCCTACAGGTTGTGCAGAACAGCGCAGCCAGGTTCCTGACTGGGACCAGGAAACGGGACCACATCAGTCCGGTTCTGGCCTCGCTGCACTGGCTTCCGGTCTGTTATCGTTCACACTTCAGACTCCTCATCTTTGTTTTTAATTTCTTCCAGGGTGGTGCTCCCCCCTATCTGGCCACGCTCCTGAACAGACATTCCCCATCACGCGCCCTGCGCTCCTCTGACCAAGGCCTGCTCGTTGTCCCTCGTTCTAGGTGTCGTACTCGCGGGGACCGGGCTTTCTCAGTCCTAGCACCGTCACTATGGAACCAGTTGCCACCCTCAGTTAGGCTGTCCCCATCTCTGCCAGTCTTCAAGAGTTGCCTAAAAACCCATCTCCTCCGCTTGGCGTTTCCTGAACATGTTTGAATTTGGCCCTCTTTTATGTTGATTTTATCTCAGTTTTCATTGGTTCACTTTTTCCCTTGTTTTACACATTTGTCTTCTACTAGAATGTTTCACCTTTTTTGTAATCTGTAATTTGACTTGCTTTTATTTTCTGATTTATTCACTTTCTTTAACTTGTACTGTACCATGCTCAGCGCCTTGGGCTTCCTGACAGGGTTGCGGAAGGCGCTTTATAAATAAAGCTTTGATTTGATTTGATTCATTGTTATTATTAGTCTTTGTAAACTGTTCTGTAAAGGTACAAGTATGATGCTTGGCAGCTGACCGGGACAGAGTTTGGTGCGGACGTTGGCGCGGACGTTAGCTTTTCCTCCTTCTGCAACGAGGAGCTGATGCAGCAACACCATACTGATGTCCTGTCTGCTCATTTGACTGTTTTAACAAAATCACCTGTTGCATGGTCACATCCCTGGGACCTGTAACAGATTTATGGGGGCTCATCCGGGATTGGCGGCACCAGGAAGCTGAGAGAGGTCGTCAGTCCAGTGATCACTGAACCCGTGGACTGCCAGGACCACGCTGTTGGAGCTGGAGGGGGAAATCACAGGCCCAAGACGTCTGCTATCAGAGTGAGGGATTCGGTGTTTCCAGTGCTCCTGATAGGTGTGGACCATGGCAACCCACACAAGAAGAGAACTGGTCTGGTTAGTGAAGAAGAGTTTTCTGCACCTGACGGCAGACCAGATCTTTGAAATTGCACAGAACCTTCCAGAACTCCCTCACCAAGCTTCGGCTAGCTTGGATAAAGAAGATGAAAGAGGTTGCTTTGATTATATTTGTTCATATATGTCTTCATCATTCTTACTTGAGTTAGAAGATCAAGGTCTATCATATTTACTGTCTTTAAAAGATGTTGTTGAGGAGTGCCGCACACATCATAAACTAGATAGTGATCCTACTGAAGAAGTAGTAGTTCCGTTTGCTGCTATTCAGGTTAACCCATGTGCTAAGATTACACGTTCTACCAATAATCAGACTAGTGATGGAGAAACTACCACACCGTCTGATGGTGGAGCCCCAACGCCAATACCCTCTCTATATGACAAATATGAGATTGCATATGGGGGAAAAGGGCACCACAGAACTCTTCCAAGAACTGATAACCGCTGATAACAGCTAAGCAGCTTGAACATGAAACACCACAACAGTTTCTATATCGTATGGCGGGTTTAAAACAGTGGCTGATACTCACATCAAAACAGAAAGACACTGAGATTATATATGAAGCAGAAACTGTACAGAATGTGTTTCTGCACACAGTTTATCAGGGTTTAAGTGAAAAGCATGAAGATATAAGGCGTGAGTTAAAACCGCTCCTCTCAGAAAAGTCTGTTTCAGATGATGCCCTTCTAAGACAGGTCATCAGAACAACCGGCGAAGAGAGCGAAAGAGGAAGCCGCCTTGGGCGTAACCCACGTGCCAAATACGCTTATGCACAGAGGGGGCAGGTGACTTCAGGGAAGTTGAGAGACAGTAAAGAGGACCCCACCCCAGAAGTAAGGATGAAGACATGCAGAAGCTGAGTGCACAGGTGCATGCATTAACACAACTAGTGGAATCGCTGACACAGCCAAAACCAACTGATATGCGACCCCAGGCTCTACCACTGGAGTCTTGTTATTGTGCCAGCTATCAGACAAGACCACAACAACATAAAAAGGTTAAACAACACGGATGTCCCTCTTGCATTGAACAGAAGCTTGCTAATTGTCAACACTGTTTTTCATGTGGTGATGAAGGGCATCGTGCGGTAGGCTGCCTAAACCGCAAGCAGTCGGGAAACCAACAAAGGTCACATGTGAGGGGCGACCTGTGATCGAGGACAACAAGCAGTCCCAATCAAATAGTAACAATACTAAACAAATTCCACAGTGCCAGCAGCAAACGTGTTTTACCAACATGTCAGCCACTGATGAGCCTACATCTGAAAAAGTGGCACAGTTAATTGGAAACAAATATCTGCTAAAGTGTAACATGAATGGTTACGCCGTGACAGCTCTGCTTGACACGGGCGCCCAGGTTAGTCTTGTGGACAGAGCCTGGAAGCAGAAATACTTACTTTGACAATTAGCAAGCTTCTGTTCAATGCAAGAGGGACATCTGTGTTGTTTAACCTTTTTATGTTGTTGTGGTCTTGTCTGCTAGCTGATAGCAACTTTATTAAAGCAGAAAGGGGAGCTAACACATCTGAAGAGGCCATCATGATTTTGTTCTTAAGCCAGGGCAAATAGCTATTATAAAGTTTCCAGTGCCTGCTAGCTTCACCCAATCGGTTGCTCTGTTTGAACTTTGCACTGATTACGATCAGGTTGAGCGGCTGGATGTGGGAGATGGTCTAGTTGAAGTACATCACACAGAAAGACCATTTGTTGAGATCCCAGTGGGCAATATAACAAAGCATGAAATTATCCTACCTCATCTCACAATGCTAGGAAACATCCAGTGCATTGAAAAGATTATTGAAACTGACCAGACAACTAGAACTGACACACAACCCACAATCAGTGGAGATAACAACACAGACACAGCAGCAGGTTGGCACCATCCAGTCGACATCAGTCATCTAAGTCCGAGAAACAAGTTGTTGTGAGACAACTATTGTTTGAGGAATCCAAAGCTTTTGCTTGCAATGACACCGATATTGGCTGCATTTCAAATCTACAAATGACAATCAGTTTAAAAAACGACATACCGGTACAACTCTCCTATTCGGCCATTCCTAAACCTCTTTACAAAGAAGTTAAATAATACATTCAAGATTTGCTAGCCAGGAATTGGATAGTTAAATCCGAATCACCATACTCTGCTCCTGTGGTTTGTGTGCGGAAAAAGGATGGCACACTGAGGCTCTGCGTTGACTATCACCCTTTAAATCGTAAGGCCATTCCAGATCGACATCCACTACCGAATCCAGGACCAAATGGGGACTAGGGGGATACCACTGGTTCTCTATAATAGACCAAGGGAAGGCGTATCACCAGGGCTACATCTCCGAGAGATCCCGGCACCTCACTGCTTTTATAACCCCCTGGGGTCTATACGAGTGGGTCTGCATTCCTTTTGGCCTGTCAAATGCCCCAGCAGCTTTTCAGAGGTGCATGGAGGAAGTCCTTGACTCCTTAAGAGATGAGTGCTGCATTCCCTATCTGGATGATGTGCTTTGCTATGCCAAGACTTTTGAGGACCATGTGGAAGGGCTAAGGAAGGTCTTAAGTGCTCTTCAACGACATGGCATAAAACTCAGGCCTACCAAATGCAAGTTATTCAGGAAGGAAGTGTGCTATGTTGGAAGGCTGGTGTCAGCCGAGGGTGTGCATGTTGACCCGAAAGACATAGAAGCAGTCCAAGCCCTCAGGGAAAAGACACCAACTACAGTTGGAGGTGTCTGAAAACTGTTAGGTTTTCTGAGTTACTACAGAGCTTAGGTGCAGGACTTTGCCAGAACTGCCAAACCACTGTATGATCTATTGCAGATCAAAGGGAACCATGCCGTTCACCCTCAGCAGAAAACCAGTAAAGGAAAAGCGGGACAGCTTTCTTCAAAAGCCCCTATTCAGTGGACTCAGGAACACCAGCATGTTCTGGACAGACTAATCCACATCTTATCCACTCCACCTGTGCTAGCTTATCCCAACTTATCCCCTTTTGTATTCCACACAGATGCATCGGCTGAAGGCCTTGGAGCTGTGTTGTATCAACACCAAGATGGAAACCTGAAAGTCATCGCATATGGATCGAGGACACTGTCTCCCGCAGAGAAGAGGTACCACATGCATTCTGGGAAACTGGAATTCCTCGCCTTAAATTGGGCGGTATGTAAGAAGTTCCGCGATTACCTCTTCTATGCTCCTTCTTTTTTGGTATATACAGACAACAACCCCCTGACTTATGTCATGAGCACAGCCAAACTAAACGCTGTAGGTCACAGATGGGTTGGAGCGTTGGCTGTTTTCCGCTTTGAAATCAAATACCGTCCAGGCAAAGCCAACGGTGATGCGGACACCCTCTCTAGGTTGCCTTGTGACATTAGTAAATATGTGGTTGAATGCTCAGAGACCCTTTCGAGAGAGACCATTCAAGCAACATGGGAAGGCACCCAGGCTGCCAGAGAGAAAGATGCGGCTTATGTGAGTATCCTGGACCTTTCGCATCAAGGCTTGGAGCCCTGCACACTGGGAACTCAGTCTTCCATAAGTCCTGAAGAGCTAAGACAAGCACAAAGAGAGGACAAAGTAATCGGTGAAATCGTCAAACTGAAAGAACAAAACACACAACTCACAAGTCACACCAAGAAGGCTATGAGCGGTCGAGTGAAGAGAGTGTTGCATGAGTGGGAAAGGCTACACATTGAAGATGGGCTACTATATAGAAAGACGGTACAGAGACGACAGTTGGTTGTGCCTGAAAAATATAAATTGATAGCAATAAAATACCTGCATGATGAAATGGAACATGTAGGAGCAGAAAGAGTGACCAGTCTGGCCAGAGACAGATTCTATTGGCCTTACATGAAAAAAGACATTGAGGTTTACGTAACAAGGAAATGCCCCTGTATAAAGAAAAAGAAACCAGTAAGTCATGTCAGGGCTCCCATGGGTTCTATCGTCACTGCTGCCCCCCTGGAACTAGTGTCCATTGATTTTTTGCACCTGGAGTCCAGTGTAGGTGGCTACGAGTATATCTTGGTGGTGGTAGACCATTTCACAAGGTTTGCTCAAGCTTACCCCACTTGCAACAAATCAGGAAAGACAGCAGCAGAGAGGTTATTCAGTGACTTTATTCCAAGGTTTGGTTATCCCCAAAGGCTCCATCACGACCAAGGCCGGGAATTTGAAAATAACCTTTTTAAGGCCCTGCAACAGCTTTTGGGGGTTGAACACTCTAGGACAACACCTTACCATCCCCAAGGTAATCCGGCTGAGAGGTTCAACAGGACACTCTTACAGTTACTTCTCACCCTGACAGACAGAGAGAAGACCAGATGGAAGGAGCACTTACCTCAAATGGTTCATGCCTACAATTGCACAAGACGTGAATCAACAGGCTATTCACCCTTCTATTTATTGTATGGATGGCACCCACGTTTGCCAGTGGATCTCCTCTTTGGTCTGACACTACAGGAGGAAGTCACATCTCTAAGGGGATTTGTGGAAAAGTGGAATGCGAGGATGAAACAAGCCTACAAAGTTGCCGCTGAACACAGTCAACAATCAAGTGACAGAGGGAGACAACATCATAACCGTCAAATGAAAGGAGTGGTTCTGCAATCAGGTGACCGCATACTCGTGCACAACTTGAGTGAGAGAGCTGGTCCAGGAAAATTAAAGTCCTACTGGGAAGACACAGTATATGTGGTGAAAGAACAAATGAATAATAGTCCTGTGTACAAAGTGTCTCCAGAGAAGGGCAATGGTGGAACTCGTACATTACACCGTAACTTTCTACATCTGGCGAATGACTTACCGATTGACATGTCATCACCTTCATTGAGGTTGAAAAAGGGCAAGGGCAAAAACAAATCACCTTCACACATGGAAACCAGAAATGAAAGGTCATGGAAAGGAAAAGGAAATCAGTCCATGAACAGTGATGTGTCGTCTTCTTCAGATGAAGAGGAAGAGGGTCACTGGGCTTGAATACCTGCGAGGCAGGAAGCTTTCCATGCACCTCATAAGGTCATTCCGCAAACGGAGGACGTTCATTGCCACAATCAATGCACACCATGCAGTGAAACAGGGAGAGACTTCTTCAATGAGGAAACAGCTGGTCCATCATGGAGTCAAGAGGGAGAAGTTGGAACAGAGACACAACCACAAATGCTGAACAACACTCAGGCAGGCTCAAGTCCAACAAGGTCACAGATGGTAAACCCCTTTTCAGATCATCTGACCAGTTCCAACCAGTCAGCCTCTGGTCAGTCCATGGATCAAAGAGCTTTTGTTCGGAAATCTACACGTGAGAGGAGGCCTGCTCAACAGTTGACTTATGAGTCTTTGGGACAGCCCTCCTATCAGCCAAAACACATGGTGAACTCTATATCTAAAGATGGGAGGGGGTATTCACAAGTGGGAGGGACAGAACCTTATTATATTCAGGCACTTTTCCTTCTTTTGCAAGCACCTCAGTTGGTGTGGCCATGGCCAAGTTGGTGTTGCCTTACTGGTGGCCACTATACCACTCATGCTAGCCCTTGTTGGGGGACAGTTATGTCACTCTGAATTTGAACCTTTGTGTGTGAATCCAGATGTTTAACTCTATGTTTTGTTGCAATGCCAGGAGCCTTCTTTCTTTTTTTTTTGTTGGGAAATATGTGACGCACACAGAAAGATGTGGTCACATTTTTCGTATTGATGCTTTAACCAGCGAATGTAATGTTGTCAGGTTTGGTGGCTGAGCTGAAGCGTGGTGGAGATGGTCTGTGGCTCAGACGTGGAGTGGTGGAAGAAGACAGCGTGGTTAGATCCTTTTGGTTGGGTTTGAGGGCTGGTAAGCCTGAGAACTCGATTCAAAGTCTGGTTGGAACGATGACTGAGTAATGAATGAATGCCGGCACTTCCGTATATAGTGTCGGCGTGATGACGTCAGCAAGCCACGTTGGTGGCGGGAATGTTGGGAAGTGGTGGCGAGAATGCTGGTAAACGTAGTTAGCTGGAGGAGTTCGTGACAGGACCCCCCCTCGAGGGACGGCCCCCAAAGTCCCAGGACGGCGGGCCCAGAAGTCAGTCAACAGGGTAGGGTCGACAAACGAGCTTGTGGGCTCCCAAGAGCGCTCCTCCGGGCCGTACCCCTCTCAGTCCACGAGGTACTGCTAACCACGCCCCCGGCAGCGAGCGTCCAGAACCCTGCGGACCGTGTAGACATGATCCCCCTCCACATAGCGGGGCGGAGGCATCCGGACCGGAGGAGGGTGGAGAGGAGAGGAGACCACCGGCTTCAGCTGGGAGACATGAAAGACCGGGTGGATCCGGAGAGTAGCCGGGAGGCGCAGACGGTACATGACAGGGTTGATGACCCTGAGGACAGGGAACGGACCCAGGAAGCGAGGAGTGAGCTTCCGGGAGTCAGCCGGCATCCTCATATTAGCGGAGGAGAGCCACACCTGGTCGCCAGACCAGAAGACGGGGCCAGGCCGGTGGCGGCGGCGATGTTGACGGGAGTACTCCGTGTTGGTCCGAGTGATGGCCGCACGGGCCCGGATCCAGGCGAGCCGACAGCAGCGGACCAGCATCTGGGCAGCAGGGACCTCCACCTCAGGCACCTGATGGTCGAACAGAGGGGGCTGGTACCCATAACAGGTCTCGAAGGGAGACAGACCCGTGGCAGAGGAGGTCTGGAGGTTGTGGGACAGTTCCGCCCACAGGAGGAAGCGGGGCCAGGTGGTCGGCTGGGACAAAGCGAAGCAGCGCAAGTAGCGTCCAAGCTGCTGGTTAGCCCTCTCTGTCTGACCATTCATCTGTGGGTGGTACCCAGAGGACAGGCTGGTGGAAGCGCTGACCAGGCGACAGCACGCTTTCCAGAAGCGTGAAACGAACTGGGGTCCCCGGTCGGAAACCACGTCCTGGGGGAAACATGGAGCCGCACCACCTTTTCCAGGAGCAGTTCGGCCGTTCTCTTGGCAGTGGGGAGGCCGGCCAGGGCTACCAAGTGCACAGCCTTGGAGAACCGGTCCGTGATGGTTAGTATGGTGTCCAGGTGGTCGACAGCCGGCAGTCCCGTGACAAAATCCAGCCCGATGTGTGACCACGGCCGCTTGGGCACAGGGAGAGGTTGTAAATCTCCAGCGCCGGGTCAATTAGATGATTTGGATCGAGCACACACATCACATGCAGCAGTGAACTCGCGGACATCCCTCCTCATAGACGGCCACCAGAGAGCCCGACGGAGGAACTGGAAGGTACGGGCTTGGTCTTGATGTTCCGCGAGCCGTGAACAATGCCCCTACGTGAGTGCCTCTCGTCGGCAGGAGGTCGGAACGTAGAGGCGGTTCGGTGGAGTCTCTGGGGGCGCCGGATCGCCAGGAAGTGCGGCTCTTATGGATTGTTCCAACGGCCATTGGAGGGAAGCCAGGAAGCGTTGAGGCAGCAGAATGGTCAGAGACTCCGGGGGGCTTGAGTCTGGTACGATACGCCGAGAGAGAGTGTCCGCTTTGAGGTTCTTGGAGCCGGGCCGGTAGGTGATATGAAAATTGTACGGCTCGAAAAAGAGGGCCCACTGAGCCTGACGAGGATTGAGTTGCCGAGCGATCTGAAGGTGGATGAGATTCTGGTGGTCGGTCCAGATCAGAAAAGGGTCGGTGGTCCCCAAGAGCCACTGCCGCCATTCCTCCAGGGCCCATTTTATTGCCAGCAGTTCTCTGTCGCCGACCCCATAGTTCTGCTGTGTGGGGGAAAACTTCCAGGAGAAGTAGGCGCATGGGTGGAGCTTAGAGTCCAGACCCCGTTGCGAGAGGACGGCCCCCGCTCCCACATCAGAGGCGTCCACCTCCACGACGAAGGGCCGGGTCTGGTCCGGGTGGAGGAGGATGGGTTCCTTAATAAAGCGCCCGACCAGAACATGGAATGCACGGACAGCCTCTGGAGTAAGGCGGGAAGGGCGAGGCTGGTTGGTGGCTTTGGTGAGGGAGGTCAGAGGTGCTGCGAGGGAACTGAAGTTGTGTATGAACCTCCGGTAAAGGTTCGAGAAGCCCAGGAAGCTTTGCAACTGCTTCAGGGTCGTGGGTAGAGGCCACTGAGCTACTGCCTGAACCTTCTGAGGGTCCATCTTCAGGCCCCGGGAGGAGATGGTAAAACCCAGGAAGGAGGTGGACTCCTGGTGAAACGCACACTTCTCCAGTTTGCAATACAGTTCATGGTCCAGGAGGCGGGACAGAACAGCCCGAACATGTCGGATGTGCTCCTCAGCCGTGCGGGAGTAGATGAGGATATCATCCAGATGTACAAAGACCCAGCGGCCCAACATGTCTCTTAGTACGTCTGTAATGAATCGCTGGAAGACAGGACAGGCTGTTGCAGAGGCCAAAAGGCATCACCAAGTATTCATAGTGGCCGGTGGGCGTGATAAAGGCGGTCTTCCACTCCTCACCCTCCTTGCTCCAGATCAGGTTGTAAGCACTGCACAGGTCCAGCTTGGTGAATAGAGTGGCCTGGGTGATGGTGTCCAGGGCGGTGCCCATGAGCGGAAGAGGGTGAGGGTCCCAGATTGTTATTTTGTTTAACCCTTTATAGTAAATACAGGGCCGGAGATCTCCCTCCTTCTTCTTTACAAAGAAAAACCCTGCGGCAACAGGAGATGTTGAGGGACGGATGAACCCCTTCTGGAGGGCGTCGGCAATATAAGTGTCCATTGCCCGGGTCTCCGCCGGAGAGAGGGAGTACAGACGACCCCGAGGAGGGGTGGTGCCGGGCTGGAGCCTGATCTCCAGGTCATAGGGTCGATGAGGAGGTAGCCTGGTAGTGGGTTCCTTCGCGAAGACCTGAGCGAGGTCGTGGTATTGAGGAGGAACGAGCGTCAGGTCCACGTCCTTGGGAGGGGTTGCTCCGGTCTGAGGTGTAGGGGAGCCCCGGTGGTTCTGGCAACCCGCGCCCCAGGCCAGGACCTTACTGGCGGACCAGGAGATGTGAGGCTCATGGCGGCAGAACCAGGAATGGCCCAGGATGAAAGGTGTAGCCAGAGCCTGGATGACCAGGAAGTGGAGGGTCTCCAGGTGTTGGTCGATGGTCATGTGGAGGCCCTGGGTTCGGTGGGTGAGAGGGTACGGCATGATGGGCCGGCCATCCACAGAGGTCACAGGAATGGGTCGGTCGAGAGTAGTAAGGGGTATCTTGAGCTGAGTGACCAGTCCTTGGTCGATAAAACATTCCGTGTCTAAAAGAGCCTCCAGTCTGGTCGGGCCTTGGTCCAGGTGGAGGGAGACCGGGAGAGTGGTGCGGTGTGGGACCGGAAAAGTGGAGACTCTGGGCGGAACAGCCCCTACTCCGACCCGGAGGGACCGTTTCCCGGTCTTCTTGGACACGTGCCACGGTGGTGACCCAAATCCCCACAGTAAGCGCATCGTCCCTCCTGGTAGCGCCGTGCCCGTTCCTCAGGGGGGAGATGGCCGAGCTGCATCGGTTCCTTCGTCGGTTGGTGGGCCGGACAACGGGGTGACGTTCTGGTGTGGATGGGAGCTGGCATGGTGCTCGGCCTGTTCAGGATGCAGCGGTCCAACTGGAGGGCCAGATCCACTGCCAGGTCCAGGGAGGTTGGGGCCTCATGTCCAATCATGCCCTCCCGGATTCTAGGGGACAACCCCTCCAGATAAACGGCCTTTAGGGCGGCGTCATCCCACGTCAACCGAGCGGCTATCGTCCGGAAGCGGGAGGTGTACTGACCCACCGTCTGGGAGCCCTGACGAAGCTGAAGCAGCCGAGTCTCGTCCAAGACCTCGCTTCTGGGATGAATAAATGTATTTTTCATCTCCTTCACAAAAGTTTCATAGTCATTGCAGGCAGGAGATTTCTGGTTGTAAAGAGCCGCCGCCCATTCGCCGGCTCGACCCGTCAGCAGTGAGGTCAGCAGGGCGACACGGGAATGGGAAGTGGAGTAGCGCGCCGGCTGGCACTCAAAAGTCATTGCCAGGACAGCCAGCAAGCCCTCCGGGGACCCAGCATATATATATATATATATATATATATATATATATATATATATATATATATATATATATATATATATATATATATATATATATATATATATTCCAGGCTAAAAGGAAAAGAAAAAAAAAACAGAGTCTCTAAGGACATTATTATCAGTCTTTATAAACTGTTCTGTAAAAGTAATGCACCTTAATGCCAGTAGAGGGCAGTATGATACTTGGCAGCTGACCGGGACACGTTAACGCGCCGCGGACGTTAGCTTTTCCTCATTCTGCGACGAGGAGCTGGCGCAGCAACAACTTACTGATGTCCTGTCTGCTCATTTGACTGTTTTAACAGGTTAGTATCATCATTTAAGAGCGATAAACAGGTGAAAACGGGAGAAAACCGTGTGAAGATGTGTTAATCGTTTTTTGGGGAAGTTTTGTTCTTAATGTGTGGTTAATGAGCTGTAGGCCCGACGGCCCTCGATGGCGAAGTTGATATGGCGGCGGCACATTAACTGCGTCATGGATTTTACCCTTGTGTGCTCCGTGTAAAACGAATGGCATTGCCGAGAAAGAAGTGTTATTTTGTTCATGTAGGTGAAATAGTGAAAATAGGCAAGGTAGTTGATGAGAAAAGAGTTATTTAAACTGGTTTACGTTTATATTATTTTAAAGCTCATGTGGAGTAGAAATATTTTATATTATTTTAAAGCTCATGTGGAGTAGAAATATTTTATATTATTTTAAAGCTCACGTTGAGTAGAAATATTTTATTAAGTTTGTTCCATGAGTGTTTTATTATTTTATGAACATGTAGTGATGAACCAGTTTTGCAAGAACATGTCAAATGCAGTAAAATAAGTGTCTGACTATTCAGAATTGGTTAAAGGGGAACTGGTTAAACAAAGTGAAAGGTAGAGAGTGTGCTGCTTGACGTGGTTAAAGGTGTTAATATAAATTCTGCGACGAGGAGCTGACGCAACACCATACTGCTCGTTTGACTGTTTTAACAGAAATTATAGCAGTCTGACCGCGACCTCTGGTGGTCAGTCAACTCAATTACAGTTTATTTTGTTTGTTTTCCGCCTACGACAATCCACGTGAATAAGCCCTTACTCTTCGGGTAATTAAAAGATGGCAAACAGCTGTTAGGCGTTTTATTCAACCGATATAGTAAAAAACAAGCAGGTTTGTTGATAATGGACCAGACAGATCGTGTGTGTACTGTTTAAGAGTGCTGAGAAGTTGGTCAGCGGGACTAAAACCAATGTTCAGTGTAACACAACGAGCTAGGTGTTATTTTTTATCACGTGTGCAGTGCTAGAGCCACGGTGTTTTCATAGCGTAACTGAGATGAGTTAAACACATTCATCCTCAACGTTTTAGTCGGTGCTTCCGCTTGGTCCGCCCACATCTCCCACAATGCAGCTGGGTCCTTTGACACCGTAAGTTATTACGCAACCCGAACATTAACCTCTTGAATCCGGTTTAGGAATCGCTCTTTCGTCGTGTTAGCTCGCTAACACATATACTAAAATTGGAACGATACAGAGAAGATTAGCATGGCCCCTGCGCAAGGATGACACGCAAATTCGTGAAGCGTTCCTCATTTTTATTTTTTAAATAACATAATAACCCTAAAGGACACTGTTATGAAGCAGTTAGGAGCGTGTCCCCCTGCTCAGATCCAACATTGGACCAATCAAATGACTGGGTTGTTCCAAGCTAGAGAAGCAAGGGTTTTCAGCATCTAAATAGAGAGCTGGATTGTTTCAACTCTGAAATAGATCCTCTTTCACTCCGAGCTGGCGTTCCTCCGCTACTGAACTGACTGAGACGTACAATTGTTCCTTAAAAACAAAACAATTAGACTTTTAACATGTTAAAAAACAGTTTGTTGTCTTACGAGCGATGTTGTAAGATATGGTAGTATTTTCTTCTGAACTAACGAGGAGGAGAGTAGTGTGAAATGATCTTTCACCACGTCCCCAGTTGGCACAAAGTTCTCTATTTTCTGTATTCTGAGTGTAAAAGCATGTTTGTAACTGGTATTTCCCTGTTTATGTTCTTTGTTTAATGTTATATTATACTGATCTGCTCATTGGGAAAATTATTCCACATTTGTACATCTGATGCCTGTACAGCGCTCTCACCGTTCCTTTTCACTCTGCAGACTTCCAGAACAACTCGGAGACCTGTCATCTGCAGAAAGACTCAAGACGACTCTGCAGTCGTCGGGTTTATGAGGGATGGTCAAGAGTACAGAGAGCTGGTGGACCACTTTGTGGCGTGGTGTGGGGACACTCACATAATCTTGAATGTGAACAAAACAAATGAGATGATTTAGAAAGAAACGGGAATAGCTCAACATGCATTATTGGGGAGAAGGGGGAGGTGGTGGAAGATTACAAATACCTCGGTGTTCATCTGGACAACAGACTGGACTGGAGACACAAGCGTGAAGCCATCTCCAAGAAGGGACAGAGTGGACTGTATATCTTGA